>NW_003298986.1:46476-159379 GCF_000151645.1 Tuber melanosporum
CTCTTCCTCCTCTCCACCTCCATCTTTTCCCTTCTTTTGAGCGAGGTCCTCCAAAGACATCTTTATTGCAATTTCCAATTCCCGTTCAAACCGCTCGTCCTCCGCCCTCCTGCGTGGTGTTGGCTCTTTTGCTTTTTGTGCAGGCTCGTCCCATTCTCTTCCAAGTTGTCGCGAAGCGGGAAGATTGTTTTCGACCAAATATTTTTTTGAGAGCGAAGCCGGGGTCTCGGGCTTTTCCTTTTCCTCCTGTTCAACCTCATCCGCCGATTCCCCATCTTCGTCTTCATCCATCCTGCCCTTAGCGTCCAGGACATCCTGCTCAAGCTGATGGTCGACTGAATACTGTCCATATGTCTCCTCGCAAGCATATTTATTAGCCTCCATAAACTTTGTCAACGGGAGAGCCCTCCTCTTGGGATCGGGGTTGAATTCTTCATCCTGGTCAAATTCGGCGCACTTTCTCTTGAGAGTCGGCCCACTATACTTGAACGGGGAGACGGAGGCGGGCCCAAGGGAAGTCTTTTCGTTTGGGGGACAGGAGGGGCCGGCTCCGCTGATAGGGAACGGGTCTATGGAAGGCCCACAAAAGCTTAGTCCCTTGGGTTGCGGGAGATTCTCGGGGTCGTATCCGGCCTCTTTCAAAAACATCTTGAGTCTCCAGATCTCGAACTCTTGCTTATCCATCTCCTTTGCGCGCCACAAGTCTATCTTTCTAAGCTCCTTGTTTTGACGCTTGAGAAACTTGATGCGCTCCTCCTTGTGGGCGTGTAACTTTTTGAGTTTCTTGACCGCCTTGGTAACAGCGGAGAATTCTTTAGGGAGTTCGGTTTTAGTGGCTTCAGACATGCTGTGGAGGTGGTCAGTCAGTCGAACATAAGATTAGAATGCGTGGAGGGGAGGGGGAGATTGAGTACATTTTTGTGCAGTACTTGGAAGTGGTTTGATAGTGAATCGGTGTTGTTGAGGCGTGATGGTTGTTTGCGAATCGTGATAGTTGTACTCGGGTGGTAGAAAAGATATGACTGAAAGATATCCTGTAGCTGATGATACAGACTGAGGAGTGTAGTTGAGGAAGAGAGGGGGATGGTGGTCGGGATAGGGATTATATACCCCCTCAGAGTGGAGATAATCCCATGTGTGCCATTCATTTGGGAGTGATGAGCGTGCCATTGAGCTCGCATCTTTGAGAAACAATTGGAATCGAGCAAACCATCTTGCTACCAGCCCACCTGTTAATTCCCCTGATAGCCTGAGTACAATGGCAAGCCATCCAAACACCTGCTACAAGCCATTATGAAAGCCTTGCAAGTGAATGGCTAATCCCCTTATGGGCTCACAGCATCGGTAGAGCCATTGATGAATGGTATCCACATCGTTCTCACCGCATTAGCAAGTGATTGCCATTGAGTCCAGTCACAAGCCCGGGGCTGCGGTTATCGCGGTCACAGCTCACCATTAACCCCGAAAGGAAAGGAAAATATGCAGGGTTAGGGTTGCTTTGAAAACTCTCCCAATGCTTTGAAGAAAAGCCCCGCTCAAGGGACTTCTTCCAACCCTCGCCTTTCCACGAAAGATCGGTATGATAGAAACGTCGGCACGTGGGTTCCACTTCGTTCCTGGGCATCCTGACGTGTAACACTCTTGTGCCATATCCTCCCGCACCCAAGACGTGATCCTCAGGGGCTGGGGATGGCTAGAGCATCCCCTCCTAGCTCCAAGATTTACACCGAGTGATAACTCATGATTCCTTACATAACACAAATGGGACCACCTACGATTTAGTGAGCCTTAACAATTACCATCCTATCATAGGGGTAGGTCCGGCGAGAACTCGCTTAAACTTGCACCCCTGGAAAGATTGGAGTGTGCGTTGTAATCTCATCTGGGCCATCCTTCCCACACTACCATGGGCTCGGAGAACTACAGAGTGGGGAAATCTGTGGCCAATATCCGGCTTTGTGGGGTTAGGCCGGTATGCACGGTTAAGTTCGGGGGGGGGGGCGAGAGCGTCCTTGTGGGTTCGCATTTCATTGACACGGATTATCACTTGTTGTGAATCTTAGAGCTTGGTGGGGGCTCTGGAGATCCCTAGTACAGTAGCTGGGAATCGTGTCTTGAGTGTGAGATGGCATGGCACAATAGTGTCGCACGTCAGGGTGCCCAGGAATGCCCACGTGCAGACGTTTCTACAGGTCTTTTCGGGAAAGGGGAGAGCTGGGATATATCTGCGGCGATTCCCCCCTAGGCGTAAACCTTCGACAACACCCCGTGGCGTCTCGTCTTAAATATTTCCTTTCTAGTCTAAAATCTTTGTAGAGCACTTCGGGTTTATGCCTGTTTTTCTCCTATTCTTCTATCATACAGCAGGGCACCCGGTCTGCTGGGGGAAGGGTTTTTCTTCAAAGTAGTATGATATGGTGCTCCTCATGGTAAACAAACAATGTGTTTCATGGGACCAAGGAAGAAAAAGAAATTACGAGTAAATAACCTTATAAAAATTGCGTTTTGTTTTCTACTTGTTCTTGTCAGAATAATTATCCAAGATAAAGATAAAAATTTAATTAAAAATAATTTCAGAAAATGGAAATACTTGGGGTTTGTGTCTAAGAATGTTTACGCCTCAAGCTAATGAGGTATAATACTTGAAAATCAGCCATACATATTGGTGTTCTACTCATCCAATCTTGTATGACTTATCTACCACTCCCTAATGTCTAACTTGAAAGATTTTCTTCCACAAACACTGTTATGTTATAAGTATAACTGAGTTGATTGTTAAGGCCTACAGCAATGGTATTCAATTAACTATAGAGTTACTAAATACAGAGCAAGCAGAATAACATTAAGCCATGGAGATACTTTTGTCAAATAACTGATTCTTTTTGAACCTGTATCTTTGGAATAGAGGAAACTGAAAAAGGGACTAATTATATTGAGTACTCTATCTTTCCTCACTATATCTTCCATACTCTTTCATTAAGATTGTTATATTGTACCTTTCTTGTACAAGGTTTTATTAGAACTTCTTCCAATAATTCTTTATATAATACCAAGATTCATAGCAAATCACTTGGGTTGTTAACCAGCTTCTCTAAATACATGTCTCATTGACCCACTTTTTTGATCCATTTTGAAAAACTTAATACTACTTCAGGAACATAAAATATCAAAAATTTATCTCATAGACACTATAGCAACACATCACCCGAAGATATACTGCCTATATAATCAAAAGTAAAAGAGTTGATTGTTGAATTCAGTATAAACTTCTTCCCAGTCCAATTTTTTTGTCCAATTTTTCACCAGTTTATCATGGATAACACTATAAATGGTTTTCAAAGCAACCTCAACCATGGATATTTTTTATTTTCTTCCAGGGTTGGTAATGAGTTGTGACTGTGGTAGCAATAGTATAGAACCTGTATGATGATTGGGCTCAATGGCAATCACTTGCTATTGTGTTTGCTTTACTATTGTAAAGATTTTTATGTGATGTTTCGCCATTGGAAATTGTTCTGTTATGGATGCTTGGAAGCGGAATGGTTGGTGCCCTTCATGTTTGCCAAACGGCCAAACGGCCATTCCAATTCTCCCGTTTTGAAATGGAAGGGAAACGGTCATTTGTATGGGACAACGGAACGGAACCGTCGCAACCAAACGGGCCCTAATGCGGTAACGGTGACACGGATACCATTCACCAATGGCCCCACTGATGCCGTGAACCCGGAACGGGGGAGGGGGGGGGGGCAGCCATTCATTTACAAGGCTGGCATAATGGCTAGTAATAGGTGTTTTTCATTTCTGTCATTCACCAGGGGCTAGTTTTTGCTAGAATTCTGACTCCATTCATCTACAATACCTTTCGGATTTCGGCGGTTCCAGGGCACTCCACAATATTCGGTTTCGATACTCTATCAATTTTCTCATCCAGACAACTCTCTGATACCCCCCCGTAAGCAACCCAAAAAACCAATTGCGAACATAAACCTAACCGGCAGACCCAACATCAGCTACCTATACCATGGATGAACGGAAAATAGAACCCAATCTCCTCTCCCTTCACTCCGAAATCCACCAAACGGCAAACGCCCTCCAAACCGACAACACCTCCTCAATAATAACGGTGGGCATGGAGCTCGAATTCCTCATAACAAAAATCCCGCGCTCCCCCCTCCTCCCGCCCAAGCCTTCCATCTTCGAAGCCATCCGCACGAGCATGCAGAACCTCTTCCACTCAGGCGGTATAAGCATCCAAACCGAAATCTTCCCTCAGCGGCCGAACGACCAGCCGGACCGAAGCAAATTCCAGTTAATGGAGGAGAAGAGTTGCGACCCCTTCTACATCGACGAGGCCACGGGGGGAAAGGTGCCGGGCGAGGTGGTGGAGATATGCACGCCAATAATGAGGTTCAGGAGTTGGGAGTGGGTGATACCAACTGTGTTTGAGCATCTGACAGGCCAATTCGACTGCCGGTTCAACACAACTACGGGCCTGCACGTGCACATCGGGCGCGGGTGCGGGTGGGATCTCAGTGCCGCAAAATCCATCGCGAAAGCGGTAATTATCTTTGAGTCCGCGCTGGACCACTACCACCCAGCGCACCGCCGCCCCGCGAGGAATTGGTGCATTCATTCGAACAGAAACAATGACAGTCTCAAGCACTTTACGAAGTCCGCAGTGATAAAGAAGTTGGATGGCGCGGATACGCTACGGAAGCTAATCAACCTGATTAGCCCGCACAAGTTTTTTAAATACAACTTCGGTTCGCTGAAGACGTATGGCACTGTGGAGTTCAGACAGGCGGATGCGGGAATCAGCGTGGATCGAGCGGTCCAGTGGATCAATCTGGTTGTGCGCTTTGTCATGGCGGCCGTGGAGACTACCCCTGAAGAGTTTGAACGCTGGGCCAGGCATGAGTGCCCCGCTGCTTGCTGTCCTCCCGAGGTTTTTGAGAGGTTTGGTGTCCCGTGGGTGGACATGCGGGAGCAGGTTTCGCATTTCCCGAAAGTGGAGGGTCTTGCTTTGGGGGGGGATGAGTGGGGGTTGGTTCCCCGGCGGGAAAGGGGGACTGTCGAGGAGTGGGGCCCCGAGATTTCTCAAACGGTACAGGAGCCAGTGGATCCTTGTGCTAGGTGGGAGGTAAAGGAGGGTTCGTCAAGGGATAGTGTTGAGGTTGGAGTTGAGGAAGGGCCCAAACCTCCTGAGGACGGCCCCATCGAAGTCACACATTCGACGATAGAGGACGCTAGTCGTTATCTTCTATCGCATGCCAATTGGGTTGAGACAGGCCTAGGATTGTGAAGCGGGGGACTGACTTACTAAAAGTTTGACCTAGTCTATGTTTCTCTGATAGCAGAATTGTGGGAAAAATTTCGCTTTTTATTTCCCCCATCCACAAAGCTCTACAAAATTCCCCTTCAACTACTTCTTATTCCCCCACAGCTTCTTTCCACTTTCTAGAACATAAACAACAATTTGTTTCTCTGAGGATTATACGCCGCATGCCCGTGTATTCTGTCAGATAAAGTTGGTTGCTATAGGTGATGGTCGTTGGAGTTGTTGGAGTGAATAGATTGATCAATTCAAATCTCTTTGCAGATCTAATAAACCCTAATACAACTGTGAGATAACCTGTGCTATGGTAGAATTAAGAAAAGTGGAACACATGCTTAAGCTAAGGAAAGGGTATGTAGGAGGACCCGAGTAGTATCCTTCAATATAAGTATACTATCCTAGTCGCAAGTGGTGTCCATAATTTTCTTAGTAAGGATTTCTAGTCTCGAAACACATTCCTCCTGACTCCCCTCTCCCCCTCCTTACCTCCTAGGTATCGTGTGTCTATACTCTAGGCTTTACGACTACCAAGTCTCTAAAAAGGCTCTCTAGCTAAAGTACCCCGGCAGCATAAATTCTATCTTCTTCACCACCTCTGCCTTTCTTCCCGCTGGAGCGGTACAACACGCCCACTTCGACAAACCCTCCAAGTGCTTTGCGCCCACAAGATCCTGATGCTCCTCCTTTGCCAATTCCTTGAGTATTGCAGCGGCAAGGTGCTTTGCATTGGCACCGTTGGCGTGCATGTTACCCATAACTGTTTCGACAGTTACAGCTGCTTCATTGGTTTCTTATCAAAATATCATTAGTACCGGATGTGAGGGACAGGAAAGGGGGATATACTCCAGCAGTCATAATCGGTAGACATGCAAACCATAACATACGCGATTTCAGCTTCCTTCGCAAGTTTTGCCTCTGGGAGAGCAGACATATTAATGACGTCCCCACCCCAGGACCTATACAGATTGCTTTCCGCGCGGGTGCTGAATTGTGGGCCCTCTAATTACTTCTCCTTAGCTGTTAAAATCCCGCCATACCGTCCCACAACTCCCGGAGGAGACCATACCCATACAAATCAACAGCGCATCCTTATGCATCTTCACCCCCTCCCCATTCAGCACCCCGTCGCTCCCAATGTCAAACACAACCTTAGACAGCTCCGAATCAAATGGATCCGCGAAGCCCACATGACCTACCAACCCACCCTCAAAAAATGTGCTCGCCCTAAGTCCCTTCGTCCGGTCAATGATTTGCGAGGGGACGACAAAGTCCCGAGGACGAATGTGTTCTTGCAAGCTGCCGACAGCAGAGAAAGCGATGATGGAGCGAACGCCGATGGATCGGAGAGCGGCGATGTTGGCACGGTTGGGGATTTCCGTCGGGGTGAGTTCGTGGTGGAGGCCGTGACGCGAGAGGAATGCTATTGGGGTGTTTTGTGGCGTTTTGAGGATCGTGAGGGGGCTACCGGGGGCGCCGTAGGGTGTTTGAATATCGAGGCTCGCAACAGCCTAAGGTGGGGTGTTAGCTCTGGCTAAGGTGAATTTTGAGGACGAGAAATTGGAATTTCAGTACTGTAAATCCTTCAGCTTCTAAAGCCGAAATTCCAGTCCCCCCAATCACCGCAATGCGTACGGACTCTTTTTCCAAACTTGTTAACAATACTTCCCCGAAACAAGGAAGGAAGCGCGCGAACCGGAAAAAGTATCTGGCAATGGCATCCTAGCGTAACTATAGGGCGATCTAATCCTCGAGAAATATTCGCAAAGCCGATAGTAGGGGTAGAGGCGGCGATCGAGATAGGCCCTTTTGAAAGTACCTTGTAAAAATAAGGAAAAGGAATTTACCTCGGGGTGGAGAGGGGGGGAGATGGGGGACCCCGCACTAGCTTTATTGATAAAGGGGTCCGGCAGAACACGGTACTTGTAGAGTGAAGGGGCCGGGGTGTTGGTGGTGGTGGTATCGGTAGTGTGGTTACCCTCCTTTGGGGTGCTGATCATTTCTCCTGGTTTCTCCCCTATTCAAATGCGGACATCTATTGAGCTGCTGATGGGTGATAACACAATCCGTGCGGAAACTCGCATGCTCGGGCCACCCAATGCGACCTGATTCTTTCCCCCTCCCAGAGAAAAGTGTGGGATATATCGAGGCAGAAGTGTTCGAGCCCAATACACACAATTTCGACTAAGCGCCGCACGGGGGTATCATGTGCGGGTACGGGAATTTTCTGGTCGCCTAGGCTCCGCCCCTCCCCCCCGGACTCCCCTGGAAACTTAGTAGGAATCGTCGGATTGGACTCCTTCGTGTTATGAGAACAGTGTTATGAGAACAGACAAGTTGAAAGGATGATCCACTGACCAATCCGAAGGAAAGTGGAAATCAATAATTTTGAAGGAAGGAAAAGCAACCAGACCCTATTTAAGGAAGCAGACTATGATTGCGAGTCCGCGCACAGGCAAGGAAAGCCGTCTATCGGCTTGTGCAGTAGTGCATAGTACTTAGCTCACAGGTTACAAATTCCCAGACCAGGGAATCGCCACGCAGTATATAGGCTGACACTGATATGAGACAACAGAAATACAAATAAATCAATCCACTAGCAAACCCACCTCCTGATATTAATTGTGCGCCTTCCAAAGTTGCAATTTTTTTGTTTTTTTCAGATGTGTTGAGTTAGGGTCGAGTGATTCCCGGTGAAAGTCACCATCGCCGGAGATGGGTGAGAAGGTGGGGCGGGGGTTGTAGCAATGATGGCGAAGACCTTCAGTGACCGAACACCTACCCTCTGTTCCACTAAGTATTCATGTTATTTGGATGGGTCGTGTAACACGGTTCGTGCGCTGATATCGCAGTAGGTGTAATTTCGCCTGGTCGCCTGTAGGGTGCTAAACTATCACTGAAGGATTCTCTCAGACACAGAACCTTAAGACTTCAATCATAGCACCATCCCACATTGAATCTCTAGTTATTTCAGTATTGTGCAAGAAGGTATCATACACACAGCCCCTTTTATGCGAAACGTCAATATTATCATAGCTTCCTAAAGAAAAAAACATCTAATAATTCAACGATAGACACTGGCCCACAGCCATAATATCACCTTAATTACCAGGAGAACATATAAGTCACAACAACTCAGCCTCCCACCTGCCTCTACTACCATAATGGTTAATTTTCCCAAAGAAGGGAGGGGTAATTGTATGATACTAGGGTTGGCGAAAATGGTGCAATACCATATACAATGCAACCCTGCCTACTGCAACGCCTGTAAAATCCAGAAGAGCACCTATGATACCATATTTCTTGTCCAAAAATATTTAAAATTCAAACAACTTTAAGCCTTAAAATTCAATATGGGGGCGAAGGGAATTCACAGCAATAACTAATTAAAATCAATTCGACAAATGCGAAAAACCGGAGGTAGACTCTAACAGTGAGGTGATATTTAACCTCATGTTGATACCTTGTATCGAAATGCACTGCAATGTTGTTGCGCTATTATTATGGTCCACCCTCTAGTACGATCAGTGCTTTTGGCGGATCATGCGGGAGTATTTTTTGAGGGTGTTTACCTTTCATCTGGTACTTCAGCTATTGTTTCTCTGTATTTCTTAAATGGACCCGAACACGCAGAGGCTTCCAACAGGGGCGATAAATTGGCGACAGTACTAGCACGGCCGAGTTGAAGCTGGACGCTTTGTATTTAATATTAAATTATCCTAGTACTACCTAAGTTATCCGGTTTCACTACCAAAGCACAAAACACCCGTAAACTTTGTGTGGGAATTGCTGCCCGAGGTGTCCAACTTCAACCCGGCCGCGCGAGTACAGTTCAGTTCAAGAGGATTGATGGTATTGAGAAATAATTAGCAGGGCTCAAGTGTCAATTCAGGAGACGAGTGGAAACCGAAGCAAGCTAAAAATAATAATTAAAAAATCATAATCAGTATAACCTAAAACAAGGATTGTTAGAACTAGCACCAAACCATCCATATTTGAAATTTTTGGAGGATATAAAATGACCCCCACTGACAGCTGCTTGCGAAGCAATTAAATAACTTACTCTCGGTTGTGTTCTATCATATATCACACGAATACTACCCTTTAGCGACATTGAATATATGCCACAGCCAGTTCAAATACAAACCCGCCAACTATATACTAGGAACACATTCGTTTACTCGGACCTCCAACCTTTGTTACCTCTGCAGAACCCCCACCTCCAGTCCTGCCCCCGCTTCGCCCCCTACGCCCTTTACCTCTCGCACTACCATTACTATGACCGCCGCCCGTACCTTCACCTGCAATGCCACCAACACTTCCTCCCCTTTGGCCATCCCCTGGGTCGCCCCCACCTCCGCCTCTGCCGTTAGACTTCATACTCCCGCGCCGTACCGGTCCCTCTGGAGCTACCGCTGTCTCAAGCCTCACTCGTTCGCATTCTGCATCCCACCATCTCATGAATTCTTGCTCTTCTTGGATCTCTTGTAAACTTCGTTTCGCGGTGTGCTCGCGGAAGACTTCCTTATGGGCCTCTTCCTGAGAGATGATGTCTGCAAGTGAAAGTTTGGGTGTTGGGTCTATGGGGGTCGTAGATACTGACCTTCGGAGCAATGCAGGCTGCGGGGGAGTGGTGGGGGTTGCTGTCTTTAGCCGTGGACGGTATGTGCCCGGGATTGGTGGTGAAGAGCGTGTGGTTTGGGCTGTTGGTGTGGTAGGTGGAACTGCCGATGGGGTTGTTGTCGACATCATTCGGTTGAAGGCCCGCCCGCCACCGTCTCCGGTTCTCTGTTTTAGCATCTGGGGCGTCGGCATGTTAGGTGGCGCAGGTGCCGAAATTTCGCTGTCTAGGACCTCTTTAAGACTAACTCGCGCACTGGTACTCGCAGTTGCCCATGCGGGCTTCGCAGAGCTTGTGCTCGGGGTTTCAATCTCAGTAGAAACGGCTAACTCTGAAGACGCAGCTGCAACAAGTGCTGCCTGTCGCTTTCGCTCCTTTTGCGATAACTTGGCGGGAGCGAGCTTTCCTTCAGAAGACAGGCCGGTCGACAAATTAGATTTCCTGGATGAAGATGCTTGTTTCATTATCTCCTTCATGTCTAGTTTCTTGTCTCCCAACAATATCGGAGAAGCTCCCCATGGTTTGGATGGTGTAGTCGGGATTTTGGTCGGAGTAGGCAATTCATGCGAACGAGGCGAACCACCGGCTAGAAGTTGTAAATCCGGATTGGATGAGGGGGTACCAATGCTTTTACCCTTTACATCCACCCAGCCACCTGATGCTCTTGGGATACTAGAGGCTGGACTAGGATACCATCCTGTTCGGGTGGCTTTGGACGGGGTCCCTGGAGAAGCCCACGCATTTCGAAGCCCTGTTTCCTCAGCCTTGGCTACCTCGAGAGCAAAACCAATTCCCGAGCCCTCCCCATCCATATCAAAGATCATTTCCCCACCTGCATGTGGCTCAGTAGTTGGGCTGGCCCCTATTCTAATAGACTCCTTGCTCGCTTTTATTTTCGCCTTCTGCGCGTGAGGAGATCCGAAAGGTGTCAGGGTCCCGGCATAACTTCCTACTCGGCTGTTCTTGAACGAAGTAGAAATAGTGGCAGTATCATTTCCTTCCGGTAAATACGATGCAATCAGGGCTTCCTTTTCCTTGGCTGCTATCTCATGCATATCAGGATATATCCCTCGAAGTAGCTCCTCTTGAACTCCGGTTCGGGAGTGTGGGAAAAGCTGCCGCTGAACAGACTTCACGACACCATCTAGATCCATCATGAGATCGGCATCTAATTCGTCGAGGAGGCTGGGACAATTTAGCCAAGGTATAGTAAGGCAGAACACCGATCACTTACTGATTCTCGAGCATAGTCTCCATATTTAAGCAGATGTATTGCATACACATATCCTTGAAACCATTCTCCGAACAGCCGGCCAAAGCCGTCAACATATACGCAGCGTTCCTCGTGTTGACTATTGCCAGCGCAGAAATCAGAGTCATGCCATGAATAAACTGGATGGCTAAGGAACTGCTTACCGTAGCGCCCTAGGATCTTTTGACATACTTGGCACAGCCTGCCCAGTATCAGCTCGTTCGCAACACTTAATACCTCCAAGACAAAGTCTATGAATTCTTCAACCTTTCCACTCTCCTTCCCAACCTTGACACCATCAAAGCCTTCGACACCCCAGTCCGAGTACAGCCAATTGACCACCATGTCCATGACGGGTTTCGATATATGCTTCATATCAACCTTGACGATGCCTTGCTCGCGCCTCTGGATAAGCCACCGCCCGCTGCTACCGTATAGAGCTTTAAAAAACGGACAGCGAGCTTTCATGATGACTGAATGGGCCAACATACTTTCCCCATTTGCAAGTTCAATCATCATATCTGCCGATTCTTCGAATTTCGAGCGCGAAGGACCTAATAGGGCATTCGAAAAATCCCTATTCATGGAACAGGAAGGATGAGGAGCTACTTCTAGGGCCTTTGCGAGGTGATCGAGACCAATCAGGGAGGAAATCGATGAAAGCTCAGACCGGATAACTCTATAGTGTTGCATTCTAGAATGGTGAATGTTGTTCTGATTCCAAATATCAACAAGGGAATCAGCGTAGACGTAGTACAATAGAATCAGTAGTGTCTGTAATTTGATGTCTTTGAAAACTAATCGCGCTTTCTCCTCGGGAGTGGTTGACGGGGTGAATTCACCTACATCGCTAGCACACTGAGCCCCCTCAACAAAGAGGTTTCTCAGAACCGGCGATCTTGCAGCGAGGAAGACCTTGTGAGCTGGGATATTAATCTCCGGGCAATTTGAAGTCGACACCAAGACATCGCAGTCCTCTGATCCGGATAATTCTGGATAAGAAAGGTACTCGCGAAGTTCCGATTTCAAAGAGGAACTCATGAACCATTTGACAGCCGTAACATATCCCTCTGGTGTCCGTGGAGGTGTGCGGGTCTGGATCTTGTCCTTGCTATCGTCCGGTTGCTTGCGATTACCGAATGCGCCAGTGAAAGGTAGGAGAGGCCCAAGATCTTTCCAGAGCATGTGATCGTCAACCAGTAATCCGGTCTTCATGACATTGGGATCCCTTCGGATGGCGGCGTATGCTCCAAAATTGTTGCTTCTAATAACAACAATTTTGGTCAACCCAGGCACCCGCTCGAATTTGTACCGGCTGCCTTCGATTCCAAGAGCACGGTTTTCCTTCCTCTTCACTCGTTCGACCCTTCTCCAAACACTTCCATTTTTTGTGCACAAAATGATAGATCCATCATGACCAACATCTACATCTCTAGCAGCCATATGTTCCTTCTTCAAACTCCAAGCTCTTACTGTTGTAATCTTGCCGGTTCTTGGACCCTTCCCAGCGCTTTCTCTCACGAACGACCCGGCATCGAGAGTGAAAATATCACCCGAAACACTGAGTACACATAGTGTATCGCCCCCACCAGTAATTTTGCTCAGGGAATGGCCCCCGCTGTGCTTCGAAAATTGGGATACGGGGCTCCGATACAATCCTCTTTGGAAAGGAAGTTTCAATTTATAATATCCGAAGTTGGCTAAAATCCAGACCTCCTCATTATTAAGAAGTACTGCTGTAGCTTTGTCGATAGCAGCAACATCGCATATTTTGGACGACACAGTCAAAAACGTAGCAGCCACTTTGCGAGGTGTTGTTTGTGATGCCAGCGTTCTTGTGTCTAAAGAGTCAAGAATCCCCAGTTGGCCATCGTTCTTGCCAAACGTGAACAGAGAATTATCAGTAACCAGAGCAGTGTGAATTCTCGATGCTGCGCAACCAATGACCCTCTCCCGTTTCAAAGGTCCGAAAACCTGCCGTGGAGTCGTCTGGATAGGTTCGTCCTGTGGAGTCTTCCGCTGAATGATGTACCCAAGCTGCCCCCAGGTGTTGGATCCCCATGTCCAAACGTCACCTTCATCGAAAACAACGACAGTGTGATCGAGCCCCAAAGCTACTCCAATAACTCTCCGCTTTGGAAAAAGCGGCGACGCCAACGGGCGAAGTGTGAACTGGGTTTGTTCGTCTCCAAATCCCAATCGCCCTCCCCGACCAAACCCACAGACATAAAGGTTACTACTCAAGTCGCTGGTTAAAACAGCAGTATGAAGCTTAGACAGTTGAACATCCAAAATACGTAACGGGGCAAACAATGTTGTGGAACCGAGTAGTTCTTTGATATCTCCGTCGGTATTATGGAATCTGTCCTTAACCAGTTGTAGAAGCTGCTTCTCGCTTCTTTGGATCGGCACTCGCTCGGGGTAGGAGCGGTCATCTCCATCCGGAAAGCCCAAGGTTAAGTTCTTGTTAGATCCGAAGGCAAAAATCTCGTCGCCACCTTCATCGTCAGAATGAGAAGCTTCCCGCCCTTGCCGGCCCGGTAAGATTTCATCCTCGCCTTCTATGTTGTCTGAACGAGGGACACTTTTGCTTTTTCGTAAAAACAGCTTTTCAATTCCATGAACTGAAGCCTCAAACACCTCAAATGGACTGTCTCCAGCATGATCCTTAACCTTCACAGTGGATAAGTTATTCGAAAGAATAGCTCTGGCAGCAGATATATTCCCGTGGTAAAGTGCACGGTGTAACGCAGTCCATCCCGATTCCAAGTCCTGTATGCACGGGTCGGTGAGTGGATGTGTCAGTAATGCTTCCACAAACGGGAGACCACCGCTGTCGGAGGTGCTACAGGCCAAGTGCAAAATAGTCCTCCCAAAAGTATCCAATTCTTTCAGTGACTGTTTCGTAATAACGATGTTCGTCGGTGGGGATCCTGGTCTGGGTTTTCCATCGCTAGATGGTTGGTGCTGTTTTGACAGAGCGGGAGAGTTTGTCGTTAACCCCGTTGCTGAAGATCCGCTGGCGCCACGGGAATACGAGCTCGAAGCCGAGCCCGCCAGAAGACGCTGAAACTTTCCAACGTCATTCTCGAGATAGTAGCGCCAAAGATAATTGCTCATATGCTGGTGAGAGAGGACTCTCCTATCGCTCAATCCACCTACCACCACAGGAGTGAGGTGAAGAGCGAGAGAAGAAGTGTGGTTGGATCGAGAGACTTTCCCAATCCGGATATCCGAGCTGGAGGCTGAAGGCGCTAGCTAGTGGAGCTCTAGAAATCTTCGGGGCGGTCGATTGACTGGATTCCGTGGGGCTGGTGGTGATTGTGAGGATAAGAGAGGAGGAGGGGTAAATTCAGATAAAACTCCGAAGTTCAGGAATGTAAGGGAGGAATAATACGCGTAGGGTGGCGTAATCCAAGAATAGTGCAATGGTCCCTAGTACTGGTACGAGTGGGATATAGAAATGGCAACGATAAATTTAATCGTTTCCCGCAAAGGCAGTCTATGTTTAACGAGAGATGATTGGACGAACAGAAGGTTTCTGCACCAACACTCGGCGAGGGAAGAGCGATTCGCTATCTCTAGGTAACATCAATACCTTACATTCACTCTACAGCTATCATACTCGAGTAGACTAAGCTGTGGCTTGTACATGCTCTTTCCATAATTCAACACAGGTGTGGTAATCCCTAAAAATCCTACTCTACTTGTAACATACTGTAATATTGTAAAAGGAGGCTCAAATATGAAATTTCCAAATCGAGAACGTCCTATTGGTCTGTGTACGAGTACTGTACCGGTAAATTTATCTAGAGTCCAGACCAACTGAAGCAACCTCGCCAACAGCCAGCTATTTACGATTAGGTTTCTGACCTCGCCAGCACCGAGACCCTTACCTTCGCAAAAAAAACGTGACTGCGAGCCTTTCAATTTTGGCCGACAGATCCAAATCTTGGCGTCTCCTCAAGAGGAGTATAAGGCTCTGTTTGGCGGGAACGGAACCGTTCAGGAACGGTCCATTTCAAAATGGTTGCAACAGGTGAAATGGAGCACTTCTGTTTCGAAACGGTTTCTCTTACCTTCAATTGAGAATTTTTTTTAACCCCTGGCAACACTCTATAGGGCAGAGTAATTTTGAATACCATACCCTAATAAATCTGCTTTTTTCTTTTTCTTGTAAACTAATGAAATAAATTCTATATTATGTGCAAATCTCTCAGTCTCCTGTACAAAAAAAACTATCTTATCTTAACATTCGTGAAAACTTCTCCCTTCTCTAAAGAGGTTTCAACTTATTCACAGATACCAAGATGGACGAGCATTCTCCTCAATACCAGTGTGTTACCACTTTCACCATACTTATCATAATTGTTTACTAATTTAAAATAGTAGTTCACCTTTGAATACACAAACCTTGATCGATAAGACTCAATCAATACAGTTAGACTCGGATACTACTGCAAGTCAAAATACTGCATGTATACTACCAAGTGGGCATCAACCTGAGTGTTCTAACCACTCCTGCGAGATTGAAGGTAAGTTAAATATCACTATAGTTACTATGATAAGTTCTAACTTTTTTTTCAGAAAATTTATCCGAAATTCGTGTTCTAGACCCCTGTGAAGTACCTTCCTCCTTTACGGGAAGCAAGCAGAAAACCCGCAAGCCTCGCCGGCGTCCAGTTGAATGGTCTCCTGAAATGACATCTGTGTTGTTGCGAGAACTAGTTCAAGCTATTAGGACTGGAAAACGATCTGATAATGGGCTAAAGATGGAAGTTTGGGATGAGATTGCTGAGACAGTTCTTCTAATTGCTGGACCTGGGGCTCCTGTAACAGGTGAGAGATGTTAAGGCAAATTAGAGACCTTGAAGAAAAAATGGAAGATGTGGACCAGGTTGAAAGATTTGAGTGGTTTTGGGGTTGATCTTAAGACTGGTGCGGTTACTGCACCAGATGAAGTATGGGAGGAAGAAATAAAAAAACAGCCTGGAATACGAGAGTTTCGTGACAAACCACTTGCAAATGCAATTGAGTTGGCGGAAATCATAGAGGGAGTTCAAGCAACAGGTGGTCATGCAATCTATCCTGGCCATACAAAATTACAACAAATCACAATTCCTTTGCCCCTTAGGTTAGATCTAGCAACTCAGGCTGATCCAGAGCAGACCAGCCCCGATACAAGTCCTCATCAACATAAGCGGAGAAGGCTAGCACCACTGGGACATATTCGACAACCTCCAAGGAGTGTTTCTGAACGGCTGATCACTGCTGTTGAAGGGATGGCCACTACACCAATTACTATTGCAGCATCCCAATCAGTTGTTCAGCAAGCTGTATCAATGCTTCAACAAAAGTATAAAGGAAGACCAGGGTGGTCAACACAAGATATTGTTACTGGATATGAGCTTTTTGAGAACCCAGTTAAGGCAGAAGTGTTTTTAGCATTAGAGGAAGGTGAAGATCAGGAGCTTTGGTTAAGAGGTCAAATAGTACGTTACAAGGCCTAGGAATTCTACAGCAGTTAGTCTACTGTGACTGGTTTTGGTATTGTACATAATCAAGCCACATTTGTGTTGCACGTTTGTCTCGATCTTGTTTCATCTCTCCCATATCTTGTGCATCTCTAACATTTCCTTCATCCTCCTCCTCATAACTTGGATTTGATTCCTCAGAGTGATTGATGTTTTCCAAGGATGAATCAGCATCCTGGTAAAATTGATCCTCCTCTCCATTTGCCCGGTGTCGAATAAAGTTATGTAATGCACAAACTACCAATATAAGTTGAGCTTGTGTGGTAAGGTCAAACTCTGGAGCTGTATTGAGAATTTGAAACCTCTTCCATAAAACTCCAAAGATACGTTCAATAACATTTCGTAACTGAGCATGACGTAGGTTGAAAAGCTCTTCCTTAGTTCGTGGACGTAAATGAGCTTGTGCTTACTCCCGCAGATGATATCGTACGGTACGGTATGGTGTTAAAAACCCAGGACGAAGACCATATCCTGCATCTGCAAGATAAACTGTATTTTCATGTCTTGGAAATCCATGAATCACAGCATTTTCTAATACTCGAGCATCATTGGCTGAACCCTCCCAGCCTGAACATACATAGAAAAAGTACATATCCAAGCTGCATCCAGCAAGAACATTTTGCGAGAGGGTACCTTTCCGGTTACGATAGGGACCCTACTGGTTTCATGGGACATGGGCCAAAATGTGTGTTCCATCGATTGCTCCATGAACATCCTTAAAATTGGACATCTTTCCCCAATTTTTCCGTATTTTTGCAGGAATATTGTTTGGTGGAAGATGTACAAATGCTTCATACAGAGGCAGGAGAGCCTTTAGAACTTGATAAAAATAACTGTAAAATAATTAGAATAATAAACATTTCATATATAAATATTATAGTGCAATTAATACTAACCGTGAAATTGTTTCTCCACTATGCTGAAAGTGTTTCTGAGCTTCACTATTTGTAGCTCCATGTCCAATAATCCATAAAAACAATACAAGTTGTTCTTCCACAGCTACTTGATGTGTAGACACCAGTAATCCCCTCTCAATTACCCAGTCTCGAAGGTCTAACAATGTTGTAATTGGCATACGAATAACCTCTAGAGCACGACGAGGATGTGCTTGCAGGATTTCAGCAGTATAAATCATTCCAGTTCGAATAGATGTATGAACAGGTTCTTTAGAGAGGAATAGATGAGAATAGAGAGCAGAGGTAATTGCGATATGAATCCGTCTTTGAATTATGGCTGTATGAATTGTGCTCATATTGGGGTGAGATGCCATCTTGGAGGTGTATGAGTTGTTTTCGGAGGTGCCAGTGGAAAATATGATGTATAGGGAATAATCTGGTTATTATTTTTAATTAAGATGTCTTTATACATTACAAAATTTTTTTAATACAAAACTAGCCTAAGTGGGGGACCAGCTACTGTTGCAAACCTGGTTGCCAAGATCCACTTTGGAACGGAACGGTTCTTGTTTTTCTACATTACCAAACACTGGATTTACTCCAACCGTTTTGAAACGGAAGGAAACGGTCGTTTGTATGGGGGAACGGACCAGTTCCGTTCCCGCCAAACAGAGCCTAAAAAAGTCTCTCCCCCCCTCCCCTCTTCTCTCGCCATGCGATTTTACTTCATAGGATCATTTCTATAGTAAATCGTCTTATCTGAAACTCTAACCAGAGCCACAGATTCTCCAACCTGGGGGATGACGATTATCTCCTCGAGACCCAAGAGTGAAGCCCTTTTACCTCTGCTTCGGTGGCGGTGGTGATGATCTCGACCCAAATTGCCATTTTCTCTTCGAAGTGGGCAATGAGGGTGGGCCTCGATGGAAGTCTGACAGGTTCTAAAACGTTATGCTTCATTTTGATGTATCATTATCCGAATCAATTGTATTCTCCTTTAACTCGATCTATTTCGTCGTGGTACCGGCACACGGAGTGAGCTCGTTTGCTCGACCGCACAAACTCTCGATCATAATGACGCCTGGTATCATGGCAAGATCGATCCCTAAATCTATACGGTACTGAGATCAGATTAGTGTATCGATCAGGCCTGATGATTATTGATGAGCTCTAAGTGTGCAAGCTCTCTCTTGAGGCGAGGGCCCTTTCCCTCATCGTTTCACCTGTGGTACCGGTACTTGGGTCGCCGGATTGAAGTTGCGTTTTCTTGGTGGTGAGTACTCGTAAATCGCCCAGGGGGACGAAAATCCTTCTGCGCCACTCCCTACCCTTGAAGTCATGCTACCCTCTGTTAAAAGCCATGGTGTCCCCATAGGAAGGAAGCTATCTCTTTCGGGCCTCTGGTCTCCGCATTCGGAGACGAGAAACCCCGAGAAGGAACAATGTTTACCCGACGCGGTATAGCTTGAGCGAGCTAGAGCCACTATATCTCTTTACTATACTTATAACTATGGCGACGTGGCGTTCGTGACTTTATTAACTTGCTTAGCTAAGCCCATCGTAGTTTAGCTCTACTGCTTATGTGAAAATATGTAGTGTATGCACGGGTAAACACGGCGCCGGTATCACAAGTAGCGCGGGCTATTGGGCCACTACTGAGCACCGTGCCTGTAGTACTTGTATGGTAGTCCTCTGTGTGCGTATCGCACGAGTTCTACTCGTATTTCATGATTGCTGAAACGCACTTTTACGCCGGTTTTGATTCACAAGTTGGTAACAATGAATACGGTAATTTTGAGTGGAGAGAATGCGGTCAGAGAGCCCCCCCAAGGTCCGATGGATGGTGCTTGGTTTGGATCCCACATCCCCCTAATCGCTTAACCGCCTAGCACTACCCTTCTGCACTATTTGTGCTGGCGGTTTAGAGGGGTACTGAGCAGCGCCGGTACAAGTAGATAAATTACTAACAATGGTTTGAGAGGTTTGGAAACTCTCGAAGCACAAATCATGTGGCTACAGGAACATTTGTGGCGCCCGCCCTCGGTTGCCCGGCCAACCCTATACCCTTGGTTTGCATACACAACACGCGAAAATCTTAGACAAGCAACAGTGAGGGTCTGTTTATCCTTCCCCGGGAGAGCAGGTGTTATCTGCGATTTATACCGTCTGCACACCTCCCTATCTCGCCACATATCTTTATCCAACTTTTTGTAGATTGTTTTTACATCTTAGGCCTCCAGCACAAGACTAGACAAATCCTTTTAATTTTTCCACGTCTAACAGCCCTCTTCGCCCTTTTAACTATAACATTCCTCATACACAATGAGTTCACCACCTCCGAGTCCTCTGCATAGGCCTCAAGCTACTCCGACGCCCTCCTCATCGATTTCCGGTCCCTATGGACCCAAGAATACTTTAGATAAAGGTACCCCACCAGGATTCGCCGCTAGCAATAATCGCTTTCATGAGCCCCCAACATTCGGCTCAACGACTCCCATGAAGTCAACTATTGCATCAATATCAGGGACTCAGGCTAGTACTGCGGTAGATCGAAGGCTAGACTATGGAACAAGCAAGGGTGATTCGGGGTCAGACTATACTAAGCACGATGGGCATAGGAATGAGCAGAGACATCCAGAAGAACGTAAGCACTTGAGTTTCCTTTTGTGGGACTGAGAGATTCACTTGTCCCTCTTGCTATTTTCCTGTGGGTCCGAAGTTCTTGACTGACTTTTTTGGCAGCGGCTCACCGACATGTTCCTGCTGTGATTGCCAGAAGGAGTGAGTTTATGCAGCCTTTGCCTCTCGGTGGGCCTAAAGACGCCTGGAGACCTCGCAAACCGACAAACCCAACCAGTGCGATTGATCTTACAGCCATCGATGATCAGCTTCCTGTCGTCATTCCTCGTCCTCAAGGTGCCCCTAGCTTTCATTCTACCTATCGGGGGGCCCCTTCGGGTTCTGGGTTTACATCTATCAATCAAGGCGCACAGAATGTAGTTGACCTTACTAAACAGAGTAGACGCTTCCCGCCTACGTTTTCTATACCTGGAGGGGGCGCCATTCCAGGCGCGGATGGGACATATTATGGTGGGACGTATGTCGACCATGAGAAAACTACCGAGAGTATCAAGGAGCTTCTGGAGGGGATTAATGATTTTCCTACGACCAAAAGAGGCCGAAGAAAGAAGTCTAAGAAGGTCGTCGCCGATGAAGACAAGGAACTGACTGAACTAATGAAGGAAATTAATACCAAGGAAGATAGCGAACCAGCATCGGAAGGGGGTGCGGGAGTGAAGGCGGAAGTTAGGGGGGAGGAGGAAGGGGAAGGGGAGGAGGAGGGGGAGGAAGAGGAGGAAGAGGAGGAGGAAGAGGAGGAGGATATGAGTGTGGTTGATGGCTTGAATGTCACGCTTCTTCCCCACCAGATCCGTGGTTTGGCTTTTCTACTTACTCGGGAAGAGGGGAAAGCAAGAGGTGGTATTCTTGCGGATGATGTGAGTGCTGCTCTCCTGGCTCTTAGGTTCGTAAGCTGATAGCGGTGATAGATGGGTCTTGGGAAGACTATTCAGTCGATTTCGCTCATTCTCTCACATCCGCATCCGAACCACCCGCTTAATGGCTCTAGTTTTGCGCTTTCGCCTCAGTCGAAGAAAGCTGCTGCGAAATTGCCCTCTGATCTTGAGAAAGGAACTCTTGTTGTTGCTCCATTAGCTCTTATCAAGCAATGGGAGGCAGAAATTGCGAGAAGGACAACCGATTCCCATAGAATGCGTGTTTGTGTTCACCATGGCCCTTCCCGTGCTAAAGATCCAAGTAAACTACGGCGATATGATGTTGTGATCACGACCTACGATGTTGTTCGCTCTGAACATAAGGATTCCTCCTTTGCCGAGGGGAGTGATGGGCATGGACAGCAGGTCGGATGTTTCGGTTTACGTTGGTGGAGAATTATACTTGACGAAGCTCACACGATCAAAAACAGACTCGCCAAAGGCTCACTCGCCGCTTGCGCACTAAGGGCCAGGTACCGTTGGTGTCTTACAGGAACACCCCTGCAAAACAAAATCGAGGAGCTTCAGAGTCTTATTAAATTCTTGAGGGTTGCCCCATTTGACGATCTTGCAGTTTGGAAGGAGCAAATTGCCAGGCCAATGGCCCAGGGTCGCGAGGGCGTTGCATTGGAGAGACTCAAAGTAGTTTTGGGGGCAATTATGCTTCGTAGGACCAAAGATGTCCTCAGGAAAGACGGCGAAAAACTTGAGGCGGAAGGCGGCCAGAGTAGGATGAAGCTTCCCGCGAGAAAGATGGAAAAGGTCGCCGTTCACTTCGACGCACGGGAAAAGGAATTCTATGAAAAGCTAGAAACTAGGACAGAGGAGAACTTGGAGAAAATGTTGAGTGGGTTTGGAGCTGTTGGCGGCAAGGGTCTTGGTGGTGTGAACATGACGAGTGCTTTACTTTTACTGCTGAGGTTACGGCAAGGTAAATTCCCTCGAGATGCCATTTAAGTTTCAATGCTAATGAGTATATAGCTTGTAATCATCCACAGCTCGTGGCGGGAAAGATTCACAAAGATAAAGAATCTGGGCTTGGTTTGGCTACACCTCGTAAGAGGTCAAGCAAGCCAGCCACGGCTGTTGATGATGTATTGGATGACGAACTGGCTGGGTTACTTGGTGGGCTTAGTGTTGATGCCAAAAAGTGCGACGTCTGTTTTTCAGATTTGACAAGGGAGGAATCACAACGCGGCGAGGCAAGATGCGCCCATTGCCGGGCGGATCTGGATGAGCTCTCAAGATCTGCTAAGAAGGCAAAGAGAAAGGAGAAGATTAAGGCGAAAAAGGTGAATAATAGGAGGAGACCAATCGTCCTCGATAGTGATGACGAACGAGACGAACCCGAACCAGAAGGTCATGCAGAAGAGGACGATGAAGAGGACGATGAAGGGAGTCAAGCTGAAGAAGGAACAGATACATCAGATGAGGATGATGACATTCGACCAAGAACTCGTAAAATCCACAGCCTCATCGGTGATGAGGGCGAAGAGGCGTCTGAGGAGGAGTCTGAGGAGGATTATCCTAACCCCACCATCTCTACGAAGATTAGGTATCTTTTGGCTGTACTGAGGAAGGAACTTAAGTTGAAGAACAAGACTATCGTCTTCAGCCAATTCACTAGTATGCTAGATCTTATCGAACCTTTCCTACATAGGAATGGAATTGCGTTTACTCGGTATGACGGGAGCATGAAAAACGACGATAGGGAAGCCAGTCTAAGAAGGCTGAGGGGAGAGGGAGAGTACGCACCATCGCCCGGGAAAGAAGATAGAAGCTGGTGCGGGGTCTTGTTATGCAGCTTGAAGTGCGGTGCGTTAGGATTGAACTTGACTGCAGCTTGTAGAGTGGTTATACTAGAGCCATTTTGGAATCCGGTTTGTTTTCCTATAGCCCTATTTGTGTCAGTGCTGATCGCCGGATACAGTTTGTCGAAGAGCAAGCCATCGATCGAGTTCATCGTATTGGCCAAGAAACTGATGTGGTCGTTTACAAAATTACCGTTGCCGGCTCAGTAGAAGAACGTATCCTTCAACTCCAAGATCAGAAAAGAGAGCTTGCAAAGGCGGCCTTCGGAGATGGTGACGGCGGCCTCGGAAATGCTAAGGCAGCCAAATTGAGTATGAAGGATATCCTGTATCTTTTCAGGCGTGATGCTGAAGGAGTCAATTCATCCGCTGAGGCGCGGGGTTTGGGCGCTCGCACCAAAATCTTGGGCAAGGGTCCTAGCAGAGGAGGAGACGGCGAGAGGGGCGTTGGCTATACTCGGGAGGTGCCGGGGAGATATGTTATCCCGAGTGCTGAAGAGGAGCGAGAGAGAAAGAGGGTGAATGAGATCTCTAACCCTTATGGTAGGAGGTAGTTGTTTATTTGTTTGTTGCTTTAGCTTTGTTACATCTGGGCTGGAACAATGCACGGGTATGGTTACGCTTTTACAATATTATTGGAAATTAACGTTCTCAGCTATGTGAAACTCTTGGAGACGCCCGCGATGAAGTTATGAGCTATTCCCGTTTGATTACTGCACAACAGAAACCTTTGCCGATCAAGGAGCTCCATCCCAACACAATCAGGACTTGGCAAAAATTCTCGCAGCGTGCGCCCATCCACGCACGATCACTCGATGACACGCCTCGTGGGAGGAACAAACGACAGGCCACATGCCACCACTATAATATAGCGACGAAGTGTTAAGCACGTGCTCCTCTACATGATCCGAGAGCCGCTCGCTATAGTCCTGCCTTTCTGCCCAGCCGGACTCAATTGCTTCTTTCCTCAGGGCGTCCCTAGAACACTGCCAGAACATGATAATATATTGTGATAATATTATCATAGCACCTCAGTATCATACATTTATTCGAGTATAATACCACGGGGAGCACTTTCTACTGAAAGGAGGGGTAGCGCATTGGAAGACTTCCGGATTGCCTCGCTGGGGTTTATTTTCTTACTCCCTTTGTTTTTATTATTTTATTTTTTACTCTTCTCTCGTTTTGGTGTCTCATGAGAATAACGGGGGCCGTTGATCGCGGCTACACTGGCTTAAAATAAGAAAGGATACCTTGTAAAGGGTCTTAGCTCGATTTACCCTTTCGAAATACTAGGAGTGAGATGGCTTCTAATGGGAGTACAGTACATGGGGTATTTTTTTTTTTTTAGAGATTGGTTACAGAAGGATATCCCAAGAAGTATGATTCCTGAGGTCCTTTGGGATGAATTATATATATACTGTGCTTGCCTTTTTTCCTTTAATCTTTCCAGGTGCTTATTTTTGCGATAGGACTGCGGATCGGATAGGTTGAGTTGGCAAATATTCTCGCTTCGCCGGGATGTTTGAAGGCATAAGTACTGTATCCGGGGATATGTTTCCGTGCGCTCTAGCATCAATCCCGGCGGTAATGTGTATCATACAAAGGCATCCCCCCGGACACCGCCTCAGTTTATTAGATTTTCTGAGCCTAGATAGCTCAGAACCTAGAAATATTGTTGTGAGGCTCTTAGCCAACTTATTTGATTCTCTCACTAGTTGGGGCGGGGGAAGCTTTTACGGGATAATTAACCAGTCTGTTTTTGGGGGTTAGCCTTTGCATAAAAAGTTCCACAAACCCGAGGAGGCACCTTACTGAACCCACGCATTACAACTCCGAGGAGCTATTACGGGTGGCCGGTAAGGATGGCAATTCTGGAAACTGTCATGCGCTACTTTAATGAGTGGTTAACTTAAGCTGGCGGTTTTCGGCTCTATCATTTGAATTGTGTCCATACTAGTACTGTTGGGGAGGCAGTACTGCTCCATTCATTGTTGAAAGTCGAGTTGCATGAGAGACCTATTTATATTGAGTAGCTGTATGAGGGAGTGGGGGCCATAGGGATATGCAAGCTTCCGGCCGGGGTGGTTGTGAAGGGGGGGTATCAGTAGTTTAATCGTCATTGTCTTTTCGTTCCTTCCATCGTGAGAACAAGGCCCGCGAAGGTTTTTTTTCTGTGCTGGTTCTTGTTGCTTCTAGATAAGTATTCCTTATGCGCCGTAGTGACCAAAATCCGTGCGGAAAAATGTTTTGAGATTGATGTAAGTGTGATACTAGTCAATGCAAAACCAATAGGGAGTCTCGGGCCCCCGATTCTCAGCCAATATCTATCTATACTCGTATAGAAGCTCAGTGGAGTATGGCGAGGTGTGCTGCAGCATCCCATGGCTTAATATCAACACCTGAGCCCACCGCTAGTTTGGGAATACACTATTTATACCAAAATCACTCTTTCCCAGAAGGTAAAACTGTGGTGGGGAAAACCGTAAGGTTCTCCCGGCTTTTAAAGCTTCCAACACGGACCGGCACTTCTCTTGCTCAATCGTGCCCAAACTCAGCCGTGAATTGTCTTCCTCCTTCCTCTACTTCTGAACCCGCCTGCAGCAAACCGCCCTTTAGCCAGGACACATCACATGCCTCATCTCTTCCGTGTGCGGCCAATGAAGAGCTATGAACCGGTCTAGGCTAGATATTAACTAGGTGATTAAGAGTGCCGGGTTCTGGTTTCACATGCCTGTATCATACATTGAGTGCCGTTGTTCCCAATTGCAGGTTTGGAAGAGGGCGAGTTATCCGAGTTCGTGCTGGCCGGAGGACTTGAGTGTGGGGCATGTGCTGTATGTAGTATTCCATGTCGTCGGTGCCCGGTTCCGCAGCAGCTCGGTGGGCTCCTGGTGGTACTGGAGGGGTAGCGGTGATACAGTTCTGGTACGTACCATAGTGGTAGTACCATTCCGAGCGGTCTGGCTGTCCCCCAGGGTGTGATCGCGGATGGTGCCCTGGAGCTCAGGGGTCCAAGACTTGTATCTGGGAATTTGTATCTGAAAGTACGACCATTGTTACACAACCGCCCAGCAAGGGGGAAAAAACCGCTGTCTCCGCCAAGTGCTCTATACCAGATACAAGTACAAATACTGGCTCCCGGGTGTCAAAGTAATACTAACGACTGCACATGTAGGGGTACAGTGGAGGACTCGGTGTGTAGGGGGGAATCCACTGGGTTTTTTTGCATGATACTTTCCATATCTCGGAGGAGTGGATGTCTCGCTATCGGGTATAGTACTTAAGGCCCTGCACGGCATGCCGCAAAAATTGCAATTTTTCCACTTTAATGCAATTTTTTTTACCATGTAGATATATTTAAATCGGGCCCCGCACGGCATGCCACAAAAATTGTATTTTTTCAAATAGTATGACAATTTTTCAAAATTGAGAATTTTATCTGATGTAGATATAGATATATCAAATCCAATATTCAGCATTCAAGCCTGCCACAACCTCTGTCCAAACAGACTTCTTCTTGAAACCATTTTCCAGTCTATCACCTCTTTGAACCCTCTCCAATAAATCTTCAATCAGAAAGGTTTCTGATGAAAGTACCCATACACTGTTCCCCATCGTGTTACTATTTCCACTATTAGAATTACTGTCTTTAGTATTATTTAAGAAGGAGGAAAAGTACAGACCTTGCACAGCTGGAGGCCAAGAATAATAGGGAAGATGAATATAGGAATTAGATTGAAGCTGTGGTTGATTAAAAGAGTGGCATAGTTGTGAAGTTTGGGGTGTAGTGAAATGAGCTAAAGGAATTCATATAGGGGAAAGAATAAACAAAAAAGCTACAAAGAAAATTTTATATCAATTAGGTACAACCCTACCTAATATGATTGTTTACATTAGAGTAACAGACAATTTCCAAAAAAAATAGTGGTGTTACTGAGCAGCAATTTTTTCAGAAAAATACTATTTTTCCATTTCGGAATATATTCCATTTTCAGCTTTTATTGTAATTTTTTAAAATTGGTACATGCCGTGCAGGGCCTAAACCAGTAAATAGGCCGACTTCTCGAGAGGCCAGTTTGAAGGTAATACAGCTACTCGTGATTCACATTTGTTCAATATTGAGGGATTTATTACTGTCAGGACCGCAGCAGATAGGGTAGAATTTTAATTCTCCATTCTCTTCGGAGGGTGTTTTCCTTTTTTCCCTTTCCTTTCTCCTGTTACAGTGGGGTACCCGGATTAACTGGAAAATCTCCATGGTACCAGCCTGGGGTAACTGGGTGCAACCACCCCAAGGAGCTAGTAACTTAGCCACGGAAAACTCAGGCTGGAATACTGGTAAAGGCCCCATATCTAAAAAAGAATAAATGCCAATGACAATATTTTGTAGCAATGATGCTTCCTCTAAAACGAATCAACAATTTGACTTCTTTTGGTTCTCGGATCTTGCTCTTGTATTCCAAGATACTCCCGATGGTATGCAGGACCGGTCGATTGAGATCCTGTGATGTGCTGAGCCACCACGCGATATTAGACGATTATTCTACGAAAGAGCAACCGAACAAACCATAGAAAGTACCATCTTGAGAGCTGAACTTGAGCGGGGGAGTGCCGAGGCCAAGTTACGAAAGCAAGGGGAGAAGGCGGACGATCACCTACCCAAAGTTAAGCTTGAGTACCCGCAAATGAGGGAGACCTCAATAATCATGGCTGGTCAGGCATATCAATGGAATATAAAAACTGAGCGGCTCCGGGCTACTGGAAACAGCCGTTTGCCCCCAGGAGTACGGGAAACCGTTGCGGGTTGGGGTAAAAATACGCCATGATTAGAGCCAATAAGTCCCCCAGCTTGGTGGACTCCGCTTCCATCTCTTCCTCGTGATGATTATCCTAGTCGGCTACCGCCATCGCATCCTCCTGCTCATTCTCCTACTCAAATTGCTTATCAACCATTGACATCCTTGTCGGCGCCGTTATCATCAGCAAATTCCCCTCCATAAAGATCGCCATCTTCAACCGCCCTCACCTCCATCTCACTATCCTCTCTCCCTTCTCCGACAGCTCTGGCTCCTTCTATAATCTTGCCATACTCCTTTCCGGTCTTTAGACCCAATGCCTGGATAGCCTGCTGAGAAGCCTTAGGCCCTGTTTGGCAAAAATGGAGCCATTTAATTTCCCCATACAAAGCAACCATTTCCTTCCATTTCAGCTTTTTGGATCCCAACTGGTGTTTGTCAAATCAGAAACCTATTGACCATTCCATTCTGATAACCAAACAGAACCATTTCAAATAGAACTGTTCTTCCCTAAACCCTAATAAAATGAAGTTTTTCATATCTGTTTAAAATATAGTTTAAGAAATTGTATAATAATATTATCATAGGATAATATCATACATGAGAAATCCATTTATTAATAGTTCATACTCAGTTTCCCTACCAGAAGCTATCCAACAATAAGGATTACCAATTTTGTACCGCAATTGTACAATGACACATACAAATGGCAATCAGTGCTTTAGTCTGTAATCAATTATTTCTTTCAAACCAGCAAGTCCATACATCAATACAAACGGGTTACCGATACACCGATGAAATCCTTCATGCTCATCCACACTGTGTAATGGATTTATGTCAGTGGTATCTATTTATGAAAGAAAAAAAAAACCTTACAAGTAAATAAGCTAAGCATTATAGGAAATTTTTTCTTCTTAGGGCAAGTACATGTTTTGTGTAAATAGAGCCATTTCCATCCAAACAGACAGGTGGGAACCAATGGGAAGAAATGGAAGATGGCCATTTCATGTCTCAAACTGTTTTGAAATAGAACCATTTCTTATAGCTCTATTTTTGCCAAACAGGGCCTTACAAATTTTGTCGTATAGGTTAATATATATCATACAGACATTAACCCCCAAACCCTCCTTTTTAATACCGGAAAGAGGGAAAGGAATCCCACCCACCATAACCCCAGCCAAGCCGGCCCCTTCCCACCTCTCGGAAAATGTTTCGGATCAACCTCCTGGTTAAGGGGGTGATGAAGCCATTGGGGGCAAACGTTCTCTCTTTCTATGGGCCGGAATGCCTACCCTCGGATCCGGGGAGGGTGGTAGGCTTGGTGTGGGATTTCGGGTCGGGTTATTGCGCGGGGTCGCCCAGGTTTCCGCGATCTTCTTGGAGTTCCCTGACTTTTTGACGTTGATAAGAGGTTCTGCCCATTTTGTGGTTGAAGGCCAAAATTTCCTCTTTTAGCGGTCGAGCGGTGGAGGCTGTGGTGTTGGCGGGATGTAATAATATTGTCATGGCAGCAGTAGTTGAGGGTGTTACCCCCTGGTGGTGATGGTGAAGGACTAGAGACGAGTGAGTTATTGTGATCCTAATTGAGCGAAGGGACTTGCAGCAGTCGATTTCTCCACCCGCAGCATTCGAGCTTGTGGGGGTGGAAATTACCGGGAAACCTTTGTGTTTTTGGGCCTGGGCTATGCCAAGGTTTCTGGGTGCTTTTCATTTCCGCAACGGGTGTTTGCCCATTATGGATCAGGATTAAGAAAGCGATTCCCCCAGACGAGGATTTACGGCTTAGCGCTAGCGTCGGATGTATGCTGGCTCTAAGGAATGGAGTAGGTTGAGTATTTGGTGAATGCCTTCAAGATAATATGTCACAAATCCCTCAGCATGTGATGGGACGGTATGATATTAAGGCGCGCTTTTCAACATACACTCCAAAATCAAAAACCCGTTTGGCGTCGCTGCCGCCGACAACTGAAAAATAGGGGATCAAAGCGCGACGAAGGGATCTCCCATTCACTACGGGTGCATTCGTGAAAGTTTTTGTACCCTTCCAAGTACCCCTAGAGGCGTATGATAGTGATGGTTCTTGAGGTACAAGGCAGGGTATGAGAACTTTATGGACGCGGCTGTGCTCGTATTAGGAGTAGAAAAATCGCTTCCTAGAAATAGTTGAAGTTATAGTGCGCCACGTGAAAGGAGGAAATCATTTCTCAGCATGAAGCATTCCTTTCCAGCTAATAATCCTTTTGGGTTATATCAGTTCCTTTCCCATAGATACGTCGTCCCTCCCTTTACCTGCATGGCCCTTTTTCTGCCATGCTGATGTTGGACTTTCCGAAGACGTTCGGAAAAGATCCTCCGCCGGCCGCATCGGTGAGCCAAACGACTGCTCGTAATATCGTGGCGTCTGTAAAGCAGACTGCTATTGCATACGACTAAAGTCCCGAGGCTCCGGCCAGCTTTTGGCTGTATGCAATAGCAGTCCGTTTCACAAATGTCGCGCACGACATTATCGGTGCTCGTACAGCCTTCAACTGGCACAACGAAGCTGGCGGGTGACGAACAGGGGAATTTGGCACGCAAAACTGCAAATTTATCAAAGCAGGACAGCAAAAGAAATACCAGTTACAGGTATTATAAGCGCTCAAAATGTGCGCCTAGGCCCATGCACACTAACACCCAACCCTCTGCGCAGTGAGCAGGAGAAGAAAGGGTGAAGGGCTGTCCGTTGGCCGCTATGAAACAGCTAAACTGGTCGCCGGGCACATCGGGCCCTGATTTGGCAGTAGTTAGCTGAGCCTGGTCGGTAAATAGAAGCTTCGGTCTTTTCACTGATCAGCGCCCTTGACAGGTTTAAATATTCTCGGCGGATCACAAAGCTCAAACCGTTCCAGGAGAAGCTTTGCGTTCTTGGCCAAGGATTGGACAGCTTCAGAGAGGGCAAGGGATACCGTACTCGAGTACCGGTGGAGACCCTGGTGGTCTACCGTCTCCGCATCCAGGGATCGCATTTTCCTAACACGGTATAAGATTAGCGTGCTGGATGTGTTGGATCTCATTAACTGGTATTCGCAGTTCTCTTAACCTATCAAACTAAGCCTATCGCGGGCTGACTGGCTGAACTCCGCTGATGAATTTGTGCTGGTAGTGGATTATACTGGCTTCTAAGGTAACCTTAGAAAAATGGCTTCTGGATATCCTGAGCCTAAGTCACTGCACTACAAGTAAGAAAGTTTTATTTGTCGTCTGTAAGGCAATACGAGTGGATGGGGGCATTACTGGTGATACTGCTAAATTTATGGGGCTGAAAGAACTTCGTGTTGAGATTGGATCTTCCTCCATTGTGACTAGTCTTGAAAAAGGCAGCTTTTGAAATCACCACTGTGGAATCGAGGTTTGGAGTTCGGAGTGAGGGAAAACTGAAATCGAAATTCTACTAGTAGGGTGAATATTACCGGGAATTGAGTGTACAGTACTCGAGTACGATAGGATCGTGGGGAATTGTTTTATTGAGGATGTGATAGCTTTTATCCCGATACGGTTGAGCGTTGAGTTGCATGGGCCAACGAGCGCACACTTCGAGCGCATCGCACAATGCTAATCCCTGCTCGTCATCCGCCGGTTTTTCGTGATGCCCCCATTGGAGACTGTTTAGCCGAGCGGTGTGTATGGCATGAGTGAGGAGTGGAGGTTATGATACCTGGCAGCTAGTTTCTGAAATGAGACATATTGGGGCAGATTGGGTGGTTCTGTCACAATGGTCGTGATTTCAGATAATTGCTACGAGGTACAAGTACAAGTACCGCTACTTTGATAATATCCTAGGGGTTCGATTCTCAACCACCGGTACTACCACTGGTCGGGATTGATAAGCTGTGGGGAAATTCGATACTATAGACACGGGCGGGGGTATCATAGAACATAATTTTAGATTCTCCATCCTTCCTGATGGTGTCCTTTTTTTCCTTTCTTGCTTTTTGCTACTCCCGAGGGCCAGAAAAGTCTGGGTATGGGGAAGTATCTATGGCACCAGCAATCCTATGAGGCTTGTAGGCTGTCTTGTTTCGCATTCCTTGTTAGGAATAGCGCAGATGCGGTAAAGTGGGTCGGCTAGAAAGGGTGAGTGATGTATTCATGGAGGTACCTAAGCTACAGTACAGGTAGAGTCCAGTATTGAAGCCGAATGAATATTGATGGAGGTAGTGGAAAACAGTCTCACCTCTCAGGGACGACTTTAACACCTTCTCGTTCCTAGATCCTGAGCTTAGGTTCTAAATTATTCCCGGTGAAGCTGTAGATCAAGGTAATTAGGGGGCAAAAGCATAAGTTATGGGCGAGTATATCAAAGTGGAAGGAAGAGACCTGCTTGACTTGGTAGGGTGAATAGGTCCCTCAGATATACAAAAACTGCTCCAGGCATCACCCTAAAAGAAATATAAAAAATATCGACATCTCTTTGGCATTGTTTACGATAAGCTGGGCCATGATATCCAGTGGATGGTGTCTTAACCTCGATCATTAGATCGAGGTTAAATTAGAGATTAGCCTGTGGATATCGAAATTTACCCAGCCCAGCAATGGAAGCTCCACGAAAAATCGGTGGGATGCGGGGAGTTAATCCGAATCTAGGTATCGTAATAATAAAAATAAACTTTTATTTTACTAAGTCTAAAAAAGCGTTTGCAAGAGCTACAGCGGCATACTGCGAGTTACAAAAAGATATTATCATACTACCTCGAGTGTCGGATGAAGTGAGGGAACATCCATGCTAAGGTGCGGACTCCCGGAGAAGGCAAGGCTGACAATCTGCTCCCCAAACTTCCCCCTCAACACTCGGAGTGAGAGACCTCATTGGCCAAGGCTAGCTCGATGCCCACCTGCCGCCAGTTCCGGGCATCTGGCGTCCGCAACTTCACCCCAGTGGAAATCTTCATAAGTCAAATCCGGCAGCGGAGCAAACACCTCAGGCTATTGTAAACAGTGGTTAGCCCCCGCACGAATAAGTCACGAAAGAGGGAAAAGAAAAACGTACCTTCATCAAATCCAACAAGTCTTCCAACTCGATGGCGGCTGCTTCCATTTCTTCTTCTGTCGCCTCTTGGTCGTGATCATACTGTTCGGTCACCATCTCCTCCTTCTCTCGCTTCCGATTCTCCTCAATTTCCTCATCGATCACCATGACATCTTTACCAATATCAGCATTACCAGCAGGTCCATCACAATCTCCAGACATCTCCACTCCCGTTTCATCATTCTCTATCCCTCCTTCAACCTCCAATACTCCTTCCATCTCCTTCCCATGGTCCTTCCTAATCTTATAACTCAAAGTCCTGACAACCTGATGGACAGCCTTATAAATACTATCGTTGCCAAAGTTAGCCCATCAAACCCCTTCGGATGCTAGGAAATTACTCAAGAAAAATCATACCCATCATAGTCCTCCGGCCAAACCAACCCCTTCCCGCCCCCAGGAAAAAACTTCGGCCCAATCTCCAAAAGGACGCTATCGAGCCATTGGCGATAAACCTGTTCGCTATCCCTGTTGTCGAAACGCTTACCCTCGAATCCGGGAGTGCCGGGGAGGGTAATAGACTTGATGTGGACTTTTAGATCAAAGTATCGGCTGGGGGTCATGCCAATTTCGGCAATGTGCTTGGGGATTTTGATTGTTTTGACTGTCTTTGCTGGCTTTCTTGCCATTATTTCTCTTTGTTGTTGGCTATCTGATTTCTCGGTGGTGGTTACAGAAGCTACCTTGCTGAATATGATGTAGTGGTATTGGCGGCCGCAGAGAGCTGTTTTCTTTTGGTAGTGTGGAGGTGGGCGGCAGAGGTTGAAGTCGTAGTAGGAGTGGTATGATAGTAGCTTTGATGGGAATCCTCGTAGACGCGAGTGAGGAGTTGTGATGTGACAAGTAGCCAATGTTAATAGTTTCGTTAATTCATTCCACTCGTGCTGAAGTTGCTGTAGTGTTTAGAGTGGTGATGGTGGTGGTGATGGTTCGGTCAGTGTGAAGAGAGTGACATTGTGAGGTAGGGCTATGACATTTCAACATATGAGGATTTAGGGTTTTATGTTGAGCTCCGGTTCACTCCCATGTTATATAGGGCGGATCAAGCTTCTGATAGTGAGGTGTCCAAGTGGTGTGCGTGTTCTCAGTCCCCCAGAATTCTATCACCGTAGTATTTGCGGTTGAAAGTGAGTTTATTTTTTGGGGTAACAGCTAACGAGATAATATTATATAATTGAGGCGCTGTATCCCCCTCTACGGTCCGATAGTACGATGGCGGATTTTCTATATTTTGGCAAGCACTGGTTAGTAGGAACAGCAGTCAATGCTCCAGTAGTGGTGTAACCATGTCCAGCGGTCTACTCGAGCAGTTGCGCCAAAGTGAGACTACAGCCACTCCCGGAGACTCAGAAAGAACCGTGCAGTCAAAGCGGGGCCAACGGTCAAGAGCCCAGCGGATTAGGAAAAACCAGCAGGTTTTCTAGAGTATGTTTCGAGATCCTCGGAGTATAGTAGCTGGTGTCGCTCCGAACCGGGCTTGTTCGAGGGGGGGGGACCTCCTGGGTGTAAGCTCGAGGGGAGGGACAGAAGCACCTTGGGTCCCCAGGAACGATCCGGTACAGGGAAATTCGGTGCAATCACCACGGGAGAAGATAAAATCAAAATTCCTAATTCTTCACTCTTCTTGGTCGGGCTTATCTCTTTTTTCTTATGATAGCGGAGTATCCAAATTAATAAGTCATCAAACAAGCTCTGTGATAGCACTATGGCGTGAGGTTTCGCGACCTCGCTGCTTCCTCTCTCCCTTGACGATGGAAATCGGCGAGCGTAGCCGCCCGAACGAAAGAGGACTTTACCCTCAGAAATACCCAAGCCCAAACTAAACCTCCATACGAAAAAACGAAACAAACATTTATGCCCCCATACAACAGCGCCACCTCCCATGAAATGAGTCAACTATTTTAACTCCTTCTCACTTTTAGAACATGGGCTTACGTTCTGGGATAATGGGCTATGTAGTCGACTACCGATTGATATCCTGTGATGCCCAAGATAGGCCAGCAAACCAACAATGTGGTCCTAGAAGGCGATTTCTCAATAAAAGCTTCATGGATAAGAAACGAAGAGTAATGAAAAGAAAAACCTCAAATGAAGGGTCCTGAAGCGATGTAGAGGGGAAAATGGGAATTAGGCTCTGGAGGGGTGATTCCGAGTTAAGGGTGGGGGCGCTTTACTGCAGTATCTATGATACGAACATAAAACTTGGCATGGTCAAAGCCAGGCGTCTGGAGAAGCTTCCCGGGCCCAAGCAGTTCTATTAGCAAACCACGACGAGAGCAAATCCTATTTCATTTTGGAAATTTATAATGGAAATCTTGAGTATTGGGAATGTAATGCATACTCCAGAGTTTTTGTTTCATCACAATTGACAGTTTGCTCACAGACTCTAGTTCTGACAACAGGAACTTCCCCGTTGTAAAAGATTGTGGAACATAACGTATTCGACCGAGAGCAACATTTATTTCAGGGAAGGGAGGGACTCATTTCTGCTGGATATATAACTTATGTAAGAGCAGTATTAATTTGGATCCAGGTTCATCATCGATAGGAACTCCGCCAGGCAGCCCCGGACATGAGGGCGATCAAGAACCCAGCCTTTCCCCCAACCTCAAGGGGGTTGGCCGACCCGTGCCAGCAAGCCATTCCTGTCTTTCCAAACGGCCCTTTTGTCGATGTCGGAATAGATCTCCAGCCGTGAAGGGCTTATGATCTTAATGACGACTATTCGGGGACCTCTATCCGTGTGTGCCAGCCTTCGGAGAATCACAAACGGGAATAAAGAAAACCAACTCAGCTTGAGAGCCTCGGTCGTCTCACCATTCAAATTGTCTCCGAACCTTGCAAGGCCTGACTCTTCGTCGATGAAAGCCTCACAAATTTCGCTGTTCGGAACTGTTCGTTGGCATTACACGCACCCGGGGCTCTAGCGTCGCAGGATAGTATTTTGATTTCTCCTGATCGCCGCACCTTTTTCTTCACTTGTGGGGGAACTGGCACCCTTATGTACATAGGTAGGAAGAGCTCCCGTCTCCCATATTCTCGTCTTACCACAACTTCTCCTGACCGCGTCAATCGCGCCTTCTTCTTCTGTCTCTTCTCTTCTCATATCTTCTCTCCTTATCGCTATTTATCGCTACTTATCTCATCTCATCTCATCTCTTCTTCTCACTACCCCTCACTTCGTAGACTTCTTATCCCCTTTGATTTACTGTACCTCCACCGGTAATTAGAGCCATAATGCTCCATCCTGCTAACAAAATAAATAACAACTAACTTCTAGAACCAGGTCCATCCCTCTTGATTCATCAGGGTCACTTCTGACAACTGAGTGCCAGTGATTTGCAATAACCAAGCGACTTGGAAACTAGTCAACAATAGCAATTGTGCTATATCCCTGACAGAAAAAAAAATGTTTCGCGATCTTCAAGATAAGATAAAATTAGATACATACAAGGTATAAGAGGTGAGTTCTCTAATTGCCATCAAATGTTAGTGGCTATTGGAGCGGGTTGCGGATGGCTTCGATTTTAGATTAAAAATGTGAGTGATTGGAAGTGATCTGCGAAATTGAAGTATCGAGATTCTGGGCGCCCGGGATGTCACCTTAATAAATCATTTTCAACTAATCGAACCAAATCACCCAAGACAGGATCCCTCCGGATTATATTCCAGAGTCGGCTCTTATCCCTTCCATGTAAAGCCTCCTGTTGGGGAAAGAAGATTCTTCGCCTCAGGAGAGTCTAAGAAAATTTATCGGTTGCTTGCGAAGATCGACATCCATGTGCTTGAGTTTACCGTGTTGCCTGGTCGAATCATCAATCAAACCTGACCCAAACTTGACTCGTGTTTGACGAAGGGAGGCCACACAATTCCCGGGCTTGGTGCCCGTATCATCTGCATGATAGACTGTCTTTTGACCAGATTCTTAGTATACTGCCTACCATTTTTTCCCCTTCTTATCTTCTCTCTTTCCGTTATTTCTCCTTCTCTTTCTGCTGGCCCTCCTGCTCCTTAAGCCCCGAAGGGCCACTGTTTTCGACTGAAAGTTTTTTCATTTGTTGTGAGGTCTTGTTTTCCAGGCGGTTAAAGTTGCCTGCCATAATCACTAGGTTGGCTGAGCTGTAACTCCTCCGGTAACCCGTGGCCGGGTTCTCACCCACCAGGGCCTGAGAGGAGGACGGTGAGGCGGTCATGCCGAGCGCTAATCTAAACCCACACTTCCGGCCGCTCCGAGACAGCCCCTCCCTCACCACTTTTGCTAACAAATGTATAAGGCGGCTAAACAGCTTCTTGTCATCCTTTTGGTTCTGGTGGCATAAGCAACTAGCACCTATGCCGCAAGTGACTACAGAGAAAGCATATAATTTGACTGTTTGAGTAACAGCCCTGGCTTCACGGATGACCTGGGGATCTGGCGGCATTGTCTGGGCGGTTGTGTTGGAATGGTGTGGGAGTAAATTTTTAGCCAGCATCAAGAGAGAGGTATTCAATCTGAGGTGCCATGTTACCATGGGAGATGGAGATCTAGGGCTTAAGGTTGGCTGCAGGTTTTGTGTCAAGTTATTGGTAGGTTCTCGACTTCTTGACTCTGGCGCCTTTCTTGAAATTCGGGTGCAATGCCCTAAAAAGGGTTCTCTCAGGTTATGAATACTATGTTGCGGCACTCTTTCTTTATGCACTTGTCTGTGCTTCTATATCTGCAATACATAACCTCCTTCAGATCCGGCATTTCATAGAGCCAAACATAACCTTTTCCAATGCCGGCACCCTGCTGCACCTCTTCGCACGCGAAGGGACCCTGTCGCTAGCTGCCAGCGATCAATGTTGATACCGTCTGTTGAAGATGTCGTGTTTCTGCTCCAATAACGCATTTAGTGTCAAATTTTAATGCCGTAAAGGCTTCTGGAGTTCTTGGCGTTTGCTAGGCTGGGATTGTACTTAGACTTCAGGACATATTTGCGGAACTAGAAAGCGATATCGTTGCCCTTGGAGCCCGGACGAAGGGATATAAAAAACCACCGGCTAATTTAGCAGGATAAGTATGATACCCCTTCCTACAAGGATATCACGTGATATATACCTGGGAGGCTCGGTGGTTAAGATTGGAGAATCTGTTGACCCCTGTGCAGCCAGGAGCCCAGGGTTTTAATTCCCCAATTGCAATGGGTTACCATTGAATGATCCGTCACTTGGAGTCAGGAGATTGACGTCCATAGGAAGAACCAGTCCTGTTGTGAGATGGTGGAATCCAGCCCCGGACCATACACGTAGGTGTGAGATCTGTGCTTTGCTGTGTGGCTTGGCGGAAGAGGGGGGGAGAAAAGGAAGAAATATGAAGAGCAAAAAAAAAAGTTTGCCTCACTCAATTTAAGAAAGCAACTCTAGATTCCGAATCCTGCATAAACTCCCGTGAGAAAATGACCAAACTGGTCTGTGGTGGTGGGGGTTATTATCAAACCCCTATTTGTCGAGGGTCACTGCCAATCACTCGTGGATATGGCGGACCTGAATGTCGCAATATTGGAAAAAATGAACGGAAGTATAGTATACCGGAAATAAAACTTAGTTGTGACCCTCTCTCCAGGTGGGATAAACAGGTTCCTTAAATACATAAAAAATCTCCCCCAGAGATGTCGTACTACGACATATAGACATCGCTGTGACACAACCGGTGGTAGGCTGGATGACGATATCCAACACTGAAGACGGATGGAAACACGGACCTCTTTAGTAAGCTCATTTTCGTGCTCGGGAAAAAGTCGCCATCTAGGATTCCCCTTGTGTTGGTTTATTCTTTGTCCTTTTAAACACTCGATCCCCCTCAGTAGATAGAAGGAAGCATAGGACAATTAAGCTCTCAGCTTATACTTCTTTAGTTATATTCTCATTACTCTGAGAGCCTTGTAAGGCCACCTTTCGCCATTGGCTACTTTGCAAATTTCCTGTATTCTCTCTCAAAAGTCGGGTATGAAAGGTTACTGCTAGTAACGGATCTGTGACCCTTTCTGTGGATGACACGAGGCCCAAGTGGCAACCAGAAGGTGTCTGAGGATTTCGTCGTTCGAAATAGTGCCATAAGGCTAGGGTCATATGAGCGGTGGAGGGGAAATAGCTGGGGCCAACCTATTCCAATTACAACCTTTGGAATCTCTTCACAAAGCACCGCGCAATCGGGAAGAAGGGATACTTAATATTAGGAAGCATTAGTCATGACCTAGGATCTACGATACCAATCTTTATTAAGGTAGACTAAGGTGGGATATCGGTCTCACAGTGGTAGACGGTAAAACTAGAGGATTTGCTTGGAACTTGTGCACTGGGAAAGATAAGGAAGGTATGGTAAATACCTCTCTCTGTTACATTTCTTCGTCAGCTAAACCAACGGTAAAGGCAGGTGTACAAATAAAGCATAACCAAAGCATCCTAACCCTTCCATAGATTACCATACTTATTTATGTCTCCACTCATGTCCCCATTCCTCCGCACACTTCCGTGATAACAAAAGAAGGCCATATCTGCAGAATCTTCTCCGTATATCACTAAGGCGTCACAGCAATCAATCATACCCCTGAAAGATCCACCAGACTCCCACAACTTATATAATCAGCTACAAACTTCCTGCATCCAACCTCTAACAATATTTTACCACCAGAGATTGCCCCTGTCACTGTCCCACGCAGGCACTCTGCCGTGCCACATTGGAACCCCTAACAGACTTGAAGGTCTGACAAAACCACCTGGACCAGATCACGGAAGACGAGAAACACCCCAACGGGTGCGCCGGACAGCCCCGGGACCCCCCCCCCAGAAACAAACGACTGTTCGACAGATTTAGTTGTACCGGTGATCTTAACTATTCTCTCGAGCACGATGAATCTTGATGTCAGTCAGGAACCACCCACAAATTTGTTCCCTCAAGATATATTTGCTGCTAGTGCTCTCCGCGGAGCCCTCCCCACCCGTGCCAGAACAGCGGATTTATCAACTACAAGCTACTTAGGTATGATGGCAGAGGCTAAGCTCCGATATCCATGTATTTTGGCCTGTCTTTTGGAGTAAATTAGTGTGCGTAAATTGGCAGGCATAAGCCTCCTGTGAGCACTCGTACAGGGGTAGATAAGAAATTACTCCCAGGTAATAGAGTGGCTGCGCCCTGTGCATAAATGGAAGTTATGATAGGAGTCGGAGATCAGAGGCCTTTGCAGTCATGCCCAAGGCAACGCCAGAGAAAAACAAAGAATATGCAAAGGTCACAGACTTCCCGCCGTGAGGTAGTCTGGCATTATGGAATAGATGGAATGATCTTGAACTTTCTTATTGCACGTTTACAAAATATTATATTTCGCAATATCCATACACTATAATTATTTGGTGGAAAAGTACCGGCCCACACTCACTACGACAAATAGGGAAACCAATTCTTGGCTGAGACGCACGAGTAATACCTCCTACAGTATCGTGCTCCTGGATACTGTTGCTCCCTATGGTATTACTTATGGCTCAAAACGACATGAATCCTGCTCAATGAACAGTGATTTTTTGTTTCTTGTGGGACTAGTTTTGAATTCCCCATATTCTTGACAGTGCACCTCACGGTAGCCATCATACCTTTCCCCTTAATTGGAAAAAATAGAGATGCCAAAAGCCCCGGAGCCTTTAACCTCGTGTGGCGGTGTGGCAACGAGTGGCGGTAGTGGTACTGTACAGTAATTGTTTTACAGACATCACCAAGTGCTAGGCAAATGCAGTGGATCGGGAAACGGAGAGCTTCACCCGAGTGAGCAACCCACCTTTGGCCCTTTTAGAAAATCACGTGAGATCTCGCTTATCGTATAATAATGTTCAGGCCATTCCCAGGAATTCTGTGATAGTACCAATAATACTATCATAATTATCATAATAATAATATTATCTGTCCTACTTAAATAGGAGTGCCTAGCACCGCTACCACCGCAGAAAGACGTGGGGAGGAATTCCCAATTTCCCATTCTTCTCCATGGCGGCCTTTTTCTTTCCCCCTTCCCACGACCGCAGAGCATCCAAACCAACCGGCCACGGAAAAAGCTCGGTGATCACACTATGAGGTTTGAAAGAGTGCTTCTTTTTTCTTTTCTTTTCCGAATGATGAGCGACCCCAGCGGGTCAAGGGTGGGGTTCCAAATTCCTGGGCTTCGGCCGTCGATGAAATACCGTGTTGAACAGGGGGGCGGATCAGGCAGGGGGAATTAGTCAGTTAGAATGCGCCTAGAAAGTGGAAATCTGAAAATCCCAATTGATGCCCAACGCTGGGAAGACGAAATGCGTAGGTGTAGGAGGTATCCCCGGTAGCGTATTATGCTAGATTTGCTCTTTTTTTGGCTGAATTCGGAGGCTTGGTTTTGTCGAAATTTCCGCAGTGAGGATTTGAGAAAAATTCACATACAGAGCAATTCGCTTCTGCAGCTGACTCACTTCCCGGTCAAGTGTTTTAGTAGGGAGTATATATGTTCACACTGAGTCTTAAGAACTTGGCTGATAATTATTCAATTTCAGGAAGATGTGTGAATTTTCCACAGCAGTGTTTTAGCGAAGGGAAAGTTAGCTAGCCGAGGTTAGAGAACATGATCTAGGCGTAAACGGGAAGCCACCCGATAGCGTCCATGTATTAAAGTATGGAGGAATAATTCGTTCGTGGAAACATTCAAGCAGGAATAAAGACCCCCCGAATAGCAGCGACTGAACGGGTATTTATGAAAATTCTCTACAATAGTGTCACCTCCCGTGAAACGAATTGATTTCAGTTTTGACTCATTCTTGTTTTCTCAGATCTTGTGCTTAGATTCTAATATATCCAGACAACATGCTTGGTCCAGTGCCCACCGATTGAGATTCTATGACGGCATAACCCGGACCAAGCAACCCACGTCGGGATCCCAAGGCGCAATCTTTTCCTGGCAGGGTTTCCGTGAAAATCAATACATGGCAAATACAACCAGAATCAGGGTATAAAAGATAAATTGTTTAATGTTTTTTTTATTGGGTTTGGTGTGAAAAAGATCAGACTACGACTACAGGAACAACCCCTTCTCTCCTCACCCCCCAAGAACACGCGAGCAAGCAAACAGTACCGAGGACTACCTAGAGTGTCCAACGGAAGAGGGATAACGTCGGTGCCAAGTTAGGCGATCAACAAGAGAAGGCGAACATTCTGTTCCCCGTAGTTTAGCTTCAGCACTCCGAATTGAGAGATCGAATTGGCCTTAGTTGGCCAGGTAACGCACCGGCTCGGGACGTTGGGAATCTGTAATCCCAGCCCAGTCGAAATGTTCATCAGCTAGGTCCGGGAACTCAGCAAAGACCTCGGGCTATAACAAGCAGCTGTTAGCTTCAATACAAATAAATCGCCACGGAGGGGGGTGGAAAACATACTCTCATCAAATCAAACAAGTCCTCCAACTCGGTGGGCCCTGGTTCCATCTCCGGTTCCATCTTTGCTCCCGCGGCTTCCCCGTCCACGTCGTTCTGGCCCATCGCAGCCACCTCCATCACTTGCTTTTCCTCCTGCGCAAATTCCGGATCAATCATGAAGGAATCTTCGTCAATGTTGGTATCACCAAGTCCACCCTCGCAATGTTCACCATTTTCAACCATTCCCATCTCATCATTTTTCTCTCCCTTATCAACCTTCAATCCTTCAACTTTCTTATGATCCCTCCTAATCTTATAACCCAATGCCTGGATAACTTGATCAACAGCACCATAAATCCTATGATACCAAAGTGAGCGCTTCAAGCCTCCCAACTACCATGAGATAGAAATAAATCAAATTAGGCAACAAAAAACACACCTATCGTAGTCTACAGGCCAAACCAACTTCTTCCCGCCTCCTGGGAAAAACTTCGGGCCAATCTCCTCAAGGGCTTGGCCGAGCCACCTGCGGTACTCAACTTTGTTGCGGGAACGCTTACCCTCAAATCCCGGAGTGCCGGGGACAACAATGGACTTGATGTGGATCTTGAGCTCAAAGTATTCGTCGGGGGACATTCCGATATTAATGATGTGCTTGGGGGCTTTGGCGGCTCTAATAGTGGTTGCGGAAATTCTTGCCATTTCTGCGGCTGGGTGATTGGTTTTTTGTACTGTAGTTGCGACGGGAGTTGCTGTTGTGGTGATGGTGGTGGTGGAGTGGTGTGGGGGAAAACTATTGATCTGTGGTAAGAGAGCGACCGTGTTAGAAAGGGTGGCGGTATCTTGGGAGATTAGATCCAGGGTTTAAAGCTGACTGTTGGCCCATTCTTAAAATTTAGGGTAGGTTAAGCTTCTCGAAATGAGGCCCCGTAGTTATGGGCTTCCGTCCCCTCAGCTTACTGTCATTATCACAGGAGAATTTGGGGTTGAAGACAAGCCGCTTGTTTTCGAGATATCACATATCCAAGGGAACTGTAATACAACCTTCTTCAGGACCTATATCGATTAATGACCCTTCATAGCCTGAGCATCGCATGGTTCGGGGACGCTGAGGGTTATCATACTTCGCAGAGATATCTACATCAATGATGCCCTTCCAGAAGTCTTGCCTGTTTCCTCATTCCATCTTGATTCGCTCTGATCATTTCTCATAATCGCCGAAATAGGTGATTCACAACTTGAAAATACATTATATCCTAAGTGGGTATATAATCTTGTGGGAACCTGTCACGTATCACCTCCACCGAGATGGCACTTTTCAACTTGAAAAGCTCCTTCTCAAGGCCCTTGAGAAGTTACGATATCAAACCATTCTATGTTCCCAAGACCAGTCCCATCATCCTAAATCCCCAATACAACATTACCTTCTAACCCTACCACCAGGTCTACAAAGTCCGCATCTCTTGATCTATAAAATGGACAGCTCCCTCTCCCAAACCGGTTCCCCCCTCTCCAATCATCATCTAACCGGTACTCCTCACTCGCATCCTTAACTCCAACAGGGTGGTTAACTAGCCAGCCATGCCAACATTCCTCTCCCTCCACAACGAACTCATCCTGGACATATCAGACCACCTCCCACCACAAGACATATGCGCCCTCCTTCGGACCAACAAGCAGATCTGCCACCTCCTCATGAAACACCTCCTGGTGAGGCTTTTCCACTCCCGCTCGTGCAAGCAAGGTCGTCGTCTGCTATACCAACTCTCCTCGCAGCGGGACGTGGTAGCAGTAAAGAACCTGATAGACCGTGGCATCCTAGACTTTATAGACAAGGAGACCCTGTTACACCAGGCGGCAGTATTACAGAGCGCCGGCGTGCTCGAGACACTCCTGAACTCAGGCCTAGACCCAAACATAAAAGACTTCAAGAGACGTACTGTCCTGGGCCTCGCGGTGAAGCTTGGGCGTGTAGATCTCGTCAAGATTTTGGCGCACAGGGGGGGACGTCGACGTTAATTGGAGGGACTACAAATCCATGACTCCCCTCCTACTCGCCACGCAGGGGGGGCATGGAGAAATCGTGCAGATACTGGCCCAGGGCGAGGGCGCAGACTTAATTGTTCGGGATGCGTCGGGGAAGAATTGTCTTCACTTTGCTGCACTGCGGGGATGCGTTCCTATCGTGCGATTCTTTCTTAACTTTTTTGACCCGAATGTCCAGGACTACCTGGGGCGGACTGCATTGCATTTGGCCGCTGCTGCTGGGAATCATCTTTTTGTGCGATGTCTGCTTGAGGACGAGCGCATCGACGCTAACACCCTGGATTACGAAGGGGGGACTGGGTTACATGCTGCGGTTGTGTCGGAGCATATCCCCGTTATTTGGACCATGGTTTCGAATCCGAGGGTTGAGCCGAATATAGTGGACCTCCGTGGACGAACAGCACTACATGTTGCGACCAGTAGGTCCAATCTTGAGATTGTAAGCCTGTTACTGTCTTCGCCCCGAGTGGACGTGGGCAGAGTGGACGATTCGGCAGCTGGGAATACCGCACTTCATATAGCGGCTCAAGCTGGCAATCTGGAAACCGTGAACTTGTTCCTAGAGGACAGGCGAGTGGACGCCAATCTCAGAAACCTCCACGGAGAAACACCCCTCCATGCCGCCGTAAGCAGTGGAAGCGCGGTCATCGTCCGCCGCCTCCTCTTACATCCGGAGGTGGACACCAACACCACCGCAAAGGGAGAAACGCTCCTTCATACCGCTTGCAGGAACGGTTATACGCAAGTCGTATGCGTCCTCCTGTTTGATCCGCGCATACATGTCAACGAAACCACACCCGGTGGTCAAACGCCACTTCACCTAGCGGTGGAATTTCGCCGCCTGAGGATTACGCAGTTACTCCGACAGCATCCACAGATTATTTCGGTGTTGGGCGATGTTGGTGGTGAGACCCGTTAAATATTGTTGTGAGATGTGGGAGGGAGCATGTCCTGGAGTTGTTTGGATTGGGGGGAAGTGATAGCAAGGGGGAGGGAGGAGGCCAATGGGTCCAGGACCAAGTTTGGATAATCTCCCTAGTGGGGGACGTTGTGGATTTATAGGCTGCGCGCAAAGGGAGGTCATTCCCCGGTGTGGGCATACAGGGCTGTTGTAGCGGTGGTGCGGCTGAGGGGATTACCCTATGACCTCCTCCTAGACCAATTCAGGGATTTTCCAGCTATATACGTCTAATATAGTCCCTCATCTTAGTATAATATAATGAGCTCTAGCTTGGGCACTCTTCACCTAGCTTAGCTATAAATTTAATACTATACGGTATCTTAAGCCCACCGCATGATTTCTAAATAATGGTTCCTAGAGCAGTGAGGTGTGCCAAAAAGCCTATTAACAAGGCTCAACGGGGATGGTGGGCAGATAGAGACGGATACACTATCAGATCATGCTCAAGCCGCGGTATCATAGTAGTCGATGGTACTAAATCATGATCGATCACTCTATCCATATATTTATGACACGACTCGGCAATCATGTGATATCAAATAGTATAAAAACTGTCTACCCCATACACTCGATGAAACATTCTCAACGAGAACTCCCTATTGTTAATTCTTCGACCCATTTCCCTTCGAAATTAACCTTATCAAAAAGCCCTCACTTCCATCATCCCCAAAATCCCATGGCTAGTGTCAGAAACGGTATCGGACCCTCCAAGTGAAACGGAGTAGCGCGAATGGCTCGGGCGCACAGGTCTCGGAGCGATTGTGTTTAGTAAAAATTGCTTTATTAGTTAAAGTGCTGGTAGTTGGAAATGGAGTCGAACGGGGCTGCCTTAAATCTTCTATCACATGTTGACGTAGAAAAGCAATTCTAGTGGAGAAAAATCCGACCATAATCGACTAGACTCGAGCATGATAGGCAATGCTCGTGTCCATTGCTACATACATTATCTTTCTGGAAGCAAATATACTGAGAGGATCAGTGTAATATAGTTCTTGGACAAAATTTATCATCGGTGAACCCATGTACAGTACCGGCCAAACAAACCAAAATGGCCGGAATCCGGGGTCAAAGAACTCGCGATTTGCACTTCCCCCTCCTAATCGAGCAAAATGATAAATATATCAATAGATATTCAGACATGGTGGTTCTGGAAATCATAATTGCTACAACAAATTTGCCTGTTCTGTGGGAAGTTCTCGTCAATTGGTGGCAATGGTTCCAAAACTGCCAGTGGACTTAACACCAAGAATTGGTGTGGGCACTCATACAAAAATATACCTGCTCTGAGAAATGCCAACCTCACACTGGCCACCGTTCAGGCAAAATTGCACTATACACTTCAAAATTTAAATATCAGTCTTAGAGTACTCAAGACCACTATTTCATGAAGAATTGACTTACGTCCACTCCAAGCGGTTGAGTTCTGGCGCTGTGAAGGACGGCATTTTTGGTGTAAAGTGGCCACCAATGATGATTTTTTGTCACTTTATTTTATTTTATAACAAAAATTAATTATCTTTGTATCATACCTAAGAAAACAGTTAAGCAATAACTTATTGATAATAATAACAATGATAATAAAATACCTGCGCGAAGGGAAGTATTCTACTGCGAGTAGGATACCGGTACTCGAGTATACCGTACATGGGGGCTAAGAATGTTCATCACATAAGTAGAACCATTAATATGCCCCCAACTAGGTATATCCATGCAAGGCGAGGGCCCTTTCGGTCCAGATAAATTGTCCCACAAACCGTGATTACTATTTGTTGCGCAAATTAAGGAACCAAACATTCCTCCTCGCGCTCCCCCCTGCAATCTGGGTGATCCAAGTAGTGCAGTACTTGAGTAAACATCTCCAACAAAATAAGCACACTAATCTAACCACATAATATCCTCCCAGCCCCTCTCTCAGGCTGTCCAATCTTGAAATAACCCCCCTCCCCCCTATGCCTGCCAGTGCTTTCTTTCTTTCTTTCTTTTTTCATAGTAGCCGACAGCAAAAGTTTGACCCATGCAACCCACTACTGTACGAGTAGTGATACGAGTAACGTGCTGTCTCTACAGTAATGGTTTACCGAGAAGCTGCTGCACCAAGCCGTACCCCGCAAGTTCTGCCAAAGAAGCTGCCAGCCAGTTGGTAGGAACTTGCTACCGGTAGACTATGCTTGTTTCAACCAAGTACTAAGTGTTGCCTAATACTAGCTTTTGCAATTAGCTGCTGGCCTCATCTAACAGTGTGAGGTCTAATCTCTCCTGGGCAAGTAGTCCTGTAGACAATGAGGTGGAGGGATCCTAGCGGGGTCCCAAAGTCCTCCTGCAATTGCTGGTGGGTCGATTTCGCATATTTGCTACCCTCACCCAACAGAGATCTCAAATCTTTCCCGTTTTTAATGTGCCTCCCCCCCCCCCGAGCACAGTGCTGTGCATATCATACCGTACCCGCCCCGGCACAAATGATCACCCCAAGCCAACTACCGGTGGGTTAATGGTAACTCTGAATTGTGGTTAAAGTAGTTGGTAAATGTTCTCGTATCTCGTGCTTATACTTTTTTTTTACCCTTGTCATCATGTCTTACCCACACCTCTCCCTACAGTATCTTTCAGCATGACACGAGGTAAGTTATATTCTGTCCCTGGTTTCGTTCACCAAAATTTTCACTTTTTCTCTTCCAACTCCCCTTGCTTGCAATACTTAATTGAGAAAAAAAGGCACTAGTTTGTTCTCCTCAAAAGCAGTTTCATCTGACAGGTTTTTTTTTCTCTTCAAAAATTTCCTGTTGCTATTATGATAACTAGCTAGACATCGGGTTTTGGTTGTTTTTGGAACCCGGTTTGAGTCCATTTGCAATACTCGAGTATGCCGGTATGACGCCAACATCCCAGCAAAACACAACCCCACCGCAAAACTCCATCGCAATCAAGAGCCATCCCCTCTTCCCTGCCCCCACATAAAACCCCTTCCACCTTCATCTCCCCCCACCCGAACAAGGTCAGAAAACCAAAATGCCCCCCCGAACGGACCTCCCAACCTTCCATGCCCACCTCCTGTCCAGCCGGCGCATAATGGCTCTCTGCGGCGCCGGCCTCTCAGCTGCCAGCGGGCTCCCAACCTTTCGCGGGGCGGGGGGCACGTGGCGGAACTACGAAGCGACCATGCTCGCGACGCCCGAGGCATTCGAAGCGGACCCGGGGCTCGTCTGGCAGTTCTACAGTATGAGACGGCATATGGCGCTCGCGGCCAAGCCCAACGCTGCGCACTTTGCGCTCGCGGAGCTAGCGAGGAGGAAGGGTGGTGATGGAGGGTTCCGGACTTTGACGCAGAATGTCGACGGTGAGTTACATTTATCGTAACGCGGGTGGGGGTTAACGGTGAGATAACACAGGTTTATCCGCACGTGCGAATCATCCGCCGGAAACTATCGATTATCTCCATGGACATCTTTTCGGCGTCAAGTGCTTTAGTGAAAGCTGCGATTACAGAGTGCAGGATTTCCGCGATCCTATTATTCCAGAGCTCGCGGTGCCGCTAGCGAAGCAGAGTCTTGCGCTACGCGCTCCCGGTCCGGAACTGAACGCGAACCCAGAGGGGAAAGAGGGAAGGTTAGCCTACGACGAGAGTGCACCTCTAGAACCAGTACCAAGAGAGAGAATCCCCAAGTGTCCTAAATGTTCGCTTCCCCTCCTCTTCCCCCTCTTTTCCACACCATTGGTAGTGCCTAATTAAAAATTATCCATCATGCAGGCAATAACCTCCTCCGCCCTGGCGTCGTCTGGTTTGGAGAAGTGCTTGATGAGGACATGCTCGTTAGCATCGACCGGTGGATTGACAGTGGAGTTGATTCGTGCATTGTTATTGGGACAAGTGGGAATGTTAATCCCGCCGCTGAGTTAGTTTATCCCGTCCATATCCCACCCCCCCCCCAATCAAGGGCACTAATTGCGACTAGCTACGCCTATAAAGTCCGCGAATGCGGTGGCAAAGTGGCCATAGTAGACTTAGATGTCAGTGCAGGAGGCTGGCGGGGCGGTAAAAAGGCGTTTGACTGGGTATTCGAGGGTGATGCTTCGAAGGTTAGTTCCAGTCAAAGCAAAACGAGCGAGCATATGTGGCGATCATGTTGCTGATTACCCACCCTACCCGAGTACGGTATCCGCAGATCGTGCCAGAGTTACTGAGACCGTTGATTGGAGATATCACCATTCCGAACGACGACCCTGTAAAAGCAGAAGCTTGAGTCATCATTATCCGTAGTCCTAACCCAACCCTCGAATCACCCATTTCCGCCCGCCCCATTATGAATCCCCACATCCCCGCTCCCCTCTCGGCACGCATGAAGGGTGATCTTCCGACCGGGAAAAAAGTGTGGTTGCTTTCGGCCAGTGGGGGGAGGGATCACTTCATTGGCCATTTCCATTCATTCACCCATCCGCCTGGTGCAAGCACAGTACCGGTGCTGTACGAGTAGTCTACGAGTCTACGAGTGCCGGCGCACTTGTAGGATAACGGAGTTAAGCGGGGATTGCTTTCCACTTTCGAAATGAATAATGTAGTCGTACAAGTAATGCGAGTGAGTGATTCATGTACGTTCCTTGAATACTAGTACCCTACCATACCGGTACTCGAGTACTGTACTCGAGTGCGAGTATGATACAGGTACAATATACTTGTATACTGTAATTTACTCGAGCAGTGATTGTTTGTTTGTTTACGATGGTTTGAATGCTTGCGCGTCAGTCGGTCGGTATTCGCTCCGACTACGGGCCATGCCCTAACATCCTAGTCTGGTAGCCCTAACCCTATTACACTTTTCCCTCCTTTTTCCTCCTTTCTCCTTCTTTCTCCTTCTTTCCCCCATTGCCTCTTTGAGGGTAAATTAGGCCATGGCGAAATTATGGATAGGACCTTGGAGAGTGGCGGTAAGTAGCAGGTGGTCAAGGAGTGCTCACACGAGTAAATTATCTATGATACAGTATTGTTATCGGAGCCAAACCCGACAAGTAAAAACATGAACCACGGTCACTACGTATCTAGTCTAATACCGTATCCTAACCGCGATCGTGACCTCTCGGGGCTCCAAGTGAACAATGATGGACCTGGTTTTTATTCCTCCCGGTCTCTTAATAAGAGGGGATAGGGGGGTAGGGCTTCCATCCCGTCTTCATATCAGATCGTGCTCGAGTATCATACAAATATCATACGGGATGATGGGGTAAGGAATACAAGTACGAGCCTCAACGGCAAACCATGACGCTGTGCACCCACACACAACCAGGCGTTAACCTAATCACCCAACCTAACTTGTTGCGGCCTGGCCGACCCTTTCTTTGAAAGACTTGTCGACCCCATCGCTTTGTAATATGCCGGTAATGCTGGAGTGCGGCGAGTGTGTGGGTGTGGGTAACTTAAGGGAGCTACCATATCCTATCATGACGTTTTCACTCAATTCAGGTGGATGGTGCAGTGAATGGATCAGTAAGTCCCCAAGTGTCGTTTCTGGGTAGACTACCGCAATGGTGCACTATTATACCGGCATGATCAGTGAACCGTTGGAGGAAGGAAGGGGGCGTCCGGGTTCGGAGAAATTGTGCTCCGTCTGTCGGATGCGGGTGGAGCGGGGGAGGGCAACCGAAGTGCGCACGGTATTATATGTAGTGGGTTGGATATCTTTCCACACCTGAGTTGGTTCTCTCTCAAGCAACTCAAACTGAGGGGGGAGGGCAAGAAAGAGAAGAAAGAAAGAAAGATAACGTAGTCTCTCTTGATTTACTAATTAGCCATGGCGGACAGACCCGTTGCTAGACCCTCCCGCACTGAGGAAGGAATCCCCGGACCGGGTGGGTGGCCGTCCACGCCTGGTCCCTCGTCGATCGGGGGAGATTCATCCACTACCGCTGCTGCTCCAACTCCCAACACCGGTACCTCCTCGACACCGGGAACAGCTCAAGAATCATTACCATCTCAACTCCTCTCCTCCACCCGCCATGAGTCCTCCGACAAGACCCTCGCCAATGATAACATCCTCGAAACTCCTCCCCACCGGGCGAACGACTTTTCGTCCTCCTCCCCCTCAGACAATAAGCTAAAGAAAACCCCCACAACCACAAGCATCAGTTCCAACCCCCTGGTGACCACAGAAACCATCCGCCCAGTGCTCACCAATCGTCAAAACACCAACCTAGCACGCACAACCTCGCAGCTCAACGAGGATGAAATAATGCGTATCCTGTCGCGCCGGAAGACCAATTTCTCGTCCGTGGTCGAGGACCACGACCCCGAGACTAATGCCGAGATCGAAGCCCTTCTATCCTCCATCTTCGGCAGTTCCAGGCAGCAGGAGAAGGCACGGCATTTGGGGATTGTGTTTAAGGATGTTGTCGTTAAAGGACAGGGTCTTGGAGCTGCCCTCCAGCCCACGAATGGGGATTTCTTTCTCGGGCCCTTGAGGGCGATCAGAGGCCTCTCCTCCGGGAGGAAGGAGGGAGGTGGTGGGCATGCGATCAGGACCCTTATTCATGGGTTCTCGGGGTGTGTTAGGCCTGGCGAGATGTGTTTGGTTTTGGGGAGACCCGGGAGTGGTGAGTGATAAGTTGTGATGTGCTTTATTGTAAAGTAGGGTAGGGGGGCTAATTGGTGCGATAGGTTGCTCGACGTTTTTGAAAGTTATTGGGAACCAGAGGGATGGGTTTGTAGAGGTTAATGGGGACGTCACGTACGGTGGGACGGACAGCGAGACTATGAAGAAGAAGTACCGTGGGGAGGTTTTGTACAATCCTGAAGATGGTGAACCCTCCCCCCCCACTTCACGTACTCTAAACGCTGCTAACTCATACTGCCTAGACCTTCACTACGCAACCCTAACTGTCAAAGACACCCTGAAATTCGCCCTTGAAACCCGTACCCCAGGCAAAGAGTCCCGCCGCGAGGGTGAGTCTCGAAAAGACTACGTGAAAGAGTTCCTCCGAGTAGTCAGCAAGCTATTTTGGATCGAGCATACATTGGATACCAAAGTCGGCGGCGAAATCGTCCGTGGTGTCTCCGGCGGTGAAAAGAAACGTGTCTCAATCGCCGAAGCAATGATCACGAAGGCCTCCGTCCAATGCTGGGATAATTCTACAAAGGGCCTAGACGCGAGCACCGCAATCGAGTACGTCGAGTCCCTCCGCACGCTTAGCAACATGGCAAACATATCCACATTCGTAGCGCTATACCAGGCCGGCGAGAGCCTTTACCAGCTTTTTGACAAAGTGTTGTTGATCGACGAAGGGCGATGCGCGTATTTCGGCCCTACGGAGAATGCGAGGGCGTACTTCGAAGGGTTGGGCTTCGTGTGCCCGCCCCGCTGGACCACGGCGGACTTCTTGACCAGTGTTACGGACAGACACGAGCGACAAGTAAAGCAAGGCTGGGAAGACCAGGTCCCCCGCAACGCGGAAGAGTTAGAGCAGGCCTACCAACAATCCGAGATCGCCACCGCCACGCAAAATGACATTGCCGGGTTCGAAAGCACCGTCGTGGCACAGCAGGAAGAGCGCCGACGCCTGGCCACCGAAAAGGCCAGAACGAAGAACTACGCCATCCCGTTCCACAAGCAAGTATATGCGTGCACGAAGCGCCAGTTCTTGGTCATGATTGGCGACCCCGTGAGCCTCGGCGGTAAGTGGGGGGGTGTTTTGTTCCAGAGCTTGATCGTCGGCAGCTTGTTCTATAACCTCCCGCAGGATTCGAACGGGGTGTTTCCTCGTGGTGGTATTTTGTTTTTTACTTTGTTATTTAATGCTTTACTTGCGCTTGCGGAACTTACGGCTGCCTTTTATTCTATACCTATTCTGTTGAAGCATAAGAGTTTGTAAGTGTTTTCCGGTAGTCCCACGCAGTGGGAACTAGAGTGGGCGACGCTGACGTTTGAGTGTAGCTCGTTTTACCGTCCGTCGGCCTACGCTATTGCATTGTTCGTCGTGGACCTACCATTGTGCTTTGTTCAGGTTTTTATCTGGAACATAGTTGTGTATTTCATGTCTGGTATGTCTCTTCCAACCCTCACATAAATATCACCGCATTATTAAGGTATATAGGTCTTCAACGCACGGCATCCCAATTCTTCATCAGTCTCCTAGTTGTATTCGTCATAACGGCAAGCATGTACTCCTTCTTCCGCATGATCGGCGCCTTCTCTGCGAGCCTCGACGTAGCCACCCGCATTACAGGTGTCGCCATTCAAGCGCTGATAGTCTACACCGGCTATCTGATCCCTCCCTCATCAATGCACCCTTGGTTTTCTTGGCTCCGTTGGATTAACCCGATCCAGTACGGTTTCGAAGCCCTCATGGCGAACGAATTCTATAATCTCAACATACAGTGCGTCCCGCCAATGCTAGTTCCTGTGGGTCCCAACGTGGACCCGCGATATCAGTCATGTGCACTGCAAGGAAGCCAGCCCGGGACCACGATCGTTCGTGGGGAGGATTATATCCAGACGCAATTTTCTTACTCGCGGTCGCATCTTTGGCGGAATTTCGGATTCATTATCGCATTTTGGGTGTTCTTTGTTGTCATGACGGCGGTAGGACTTGAGCTTAAGAAGCCGAATAGCGGGGGGGCTTCTGTGACCGTGTTTAAAAGGGGACAAGCGCCGGCGGCGGTTAGGAGGGCGATGGAGAAGAAGGATGTTGAGTCTGGTGGAAAGGACCCGATCGTTACCGGTGATGAGCATAATCCCAAAGAATCCACGTCCGGCGTTGCCAGGAACGAATCAGTGTTTACATGGCAGGGTGTGACTTATACTATTCCAGTTAAGGGTGGGCGTAAAACCCTGTTGGATGACGTGAGTGGATATGTCAGACCTGGTAAACTAACGGCGCTGATGGGTGAATCCGGCGCTGGGAAGACAACACTCTTGAATACTCTTGCTCAGCGGATCCATTTTGGAAAAGTTGTGGGCGACTTTTTGGTTGACGGGAAGCCGCTTCCAACGTCTTTCCAGCGTGCCACTGGATTCGCGGAACAGCAAGACGTGCATGAGCCTACAGCCACTGTTAGGGAGGCTCTCAGATTTTCCGCTTTGTTGAGACAGCCGAAGGAAGTTCCTCTCGAAGAGAAGTATGAATATGTCGAGACTATCATCAAGCTATTGGAGATGGAAGACATTGCAGGCGCTACCGTTGGCAGCCAAGGGAATGGGTTGAATCAAGAGCAGAGGAAGCGCTTGACCATCGGTGTTGAATTGGCGAGTAAGCCAGAGTTGCTAATATTCCTTGACGAGGTAAGCACCTCACATCTCCTCACTCGGCAACTTGTGCTAATTCGATTCCGAATAGCCCACATCTGGACTGGATTCTAATGCAGCTTTCAACGTCATCCGCTTCCTCCGCAAACTCGCCGGCTCCGGTCAAGCTATTCTTTGCACCATCCATCAACCCAGCGCCGTCCTCTTCGAACACTTTGACGACCTCATCCTCCTAAAGAGCGGCGGCCGGGTAGTCTACCACGGGCCACTCGGCAACGATTCGCATACGATGATAAAATACTTTGAATCAAACGGCGCCCCACGCTGTCCCAAGGACAAGAACCCAGCGGAGTACATGCTTGAGGCGATCGGCGCCGGAGACCCCAACCGCAAGGAAAAAGACTGGGCCGAAGTCTGGTCAAACTCGGCAAACCACACCGCGCGTATCGAAGAGATCAACCAACTGATAGCCTCCCGCCTCTCCCAGGCTTCGGAGAACCAAATAGCTGACAACCGCGAATTCGCTATGCCCTGGCACACCCAAGTCCTCGCGGTGGTGCAGCGGACATTTGTAAACTACTGGCGCACGCCCCAATACACGATCGGCAAATTCTCCCTACACATCATCACGGGCCTGTTCAACAGCTTTACCTTCTACAAATTGGGAAACACGAGCATCGACATGCAGTCCCGCCTCTTCAGCGTCTTTATGACGCTGACCATCTCCCCACCGCTGATCCAACAACTCCAGCCAAAGTTCCTCCACTTCCGCAACCTCTTCCAGGCGCGCGAGCACGCGAGCAAGATATACCACTGGAGCGCCTTTGTCATCGGCACCATCCTGGTTGAAATCCCCTACAGCATCGTGGCGGGGACCTTATACTTTGTAGCGTGGTACTACCCCATCGGCTTCCCCAGGGACTCGTTCACGGTCGGGTACACCTATTTTCTAATGCTGCTATTCGAGCTCTACTACGTCTCATTTGGCCAAGCCATTGCGGCGTTCTCGCCGAACGAGCTACTAGCGTCGCTATTCGTACCCGTGTTCTTCCTATTTGTCGTGGCATACTGCGGCGTCGTCGTTCCCTTCGCTGCCATTCCAAATTTTTGGCACTTCGTGTATTGGGTCACTCCCTTCAAGTACTTGGTTTCTGGATTTTTGGGCGTGCTAGTGCACGACATCCCCGTGCGCTGCTCAAAGAATGAATTCGCGAGATTCAACCTGCCCCCCGGTTTCGCTGACTGTGCTGAGTACACGGCTGGCTTCGTGCAGCGCTTGGGTGGCTATGTTGAGGAGGAAAATGGCGTGTGTAAGTTTTGCCAGTATAGGGATGGGGATGAATTCGTGAGTTTTCCTTTCCTACTTTTGGGGTGGGGGGGGAAGGCTAATGATGGATGGGTGATGGTTTAGGCGACGAGTTTCAATATCAAATATGACCACCACTGGCGCGACCTTGGCATCTTTTGGGCGTACATTGTGTTTAACTTGTTTGTGGTGTTTTTTAGTACCTGGTGCTTTCTTGGGGGGTGGAGGAAGATTGTTAGAGTGTTTAGGGGGCGGAAACAGGTTGGGGCATAAGACAGACGGGTTTTGGTCCTTAATTATTGTTCCTATTATATCTGAGTGAAGTTAATTATGTTTTTTTCCCTTTCTTAATTCTACTTTGATCGATTAATTCTACGATAATTTAATCGATTGCTTGCTCGAGGGGTAATTCTTGATTTCCGCCCGCCAGTCGGACATACAATTGTATCGTACTCTAGCGTACAAAGGGGTGACCCCCCTGCCAATCAAGCTCGCACAACACTGAATCCCACCTGCACCACCCCCTATGATACGTATATCACAATTCCAGACATACGGGCCCATGCTAAAGCCCCACGTTACCCCCTCCCCTCCCCCGGGCTGAAAAAAATGGCCGAGTGACAGCCGATGCATTCCTCCATCCCACTAATCTCGAGCTGCAACAGCAAAGATCACCCAGCCCACCGAAACCCCAAAACTACCACTAGACCCCATCCCCACCTTCTAGAACGTTCTGGACAAGTGCCGGGCTGGGGAAGATGGCTAGGCCCTACAGATTAATTGGATAGATAATTATGATAATATTATCATATCTGGTTTATATAAACGTGTCTGGACCTGGCAGCTTAATGAGGGCGAGGGTGAAGACAGTACTTTGTTTCGTAGGGGTGTTTAGGCGGCAGTGCCATGTTGGGTCATGGGGGGGGGGGGAAGGGAGAATGTTGACAAAGTGTGCAAGGTTCTTCTTTTGAGCATACTACCGTATCATACGAGCTTACATCTCACCGTGGGGGCCGCAGTATTGTATTAAATCTGGAGGGTAAATAAGGGTCGGGGCAAGTTCCTCGGGGGGGGGGGTTGCCCGGAAGGGATAAGGTAAAGTTAGATTGCGGGAACAGAATTTGATTTTTTTTTCTACTCTTAGGTTCCAACACTACCTTCGCTAGTATGATACCATAGAATATGCACAAACCAGATAGACCGGTATTATAATTAAAATTCTAAACCCTGAAAAGGAAAGGAAAAAAAAGCTGCAACTTCCTAAACAGAGGTCCGCTGATAGGAAGACCCTGGAAACAGACACCCGTGGAACGAGAAAGTTGATCTACAAGCGCATACCGAGAGACAAAGTAACAGCGGATATCATGCCCCCCGACTTCTTCCTTGCGAGAGTCAACTGGGGGGGGGGCGTGGTAGCCAATCACGAGTGAGAATTCATGATGGTAGGCGACGCATCACGAATACTGAACGGCACAGTACCACGCAATCCCACCTCCCTCACATCGCCATCGGGAAAGGGGAAGACAACACTAGTAGCCGATGTGATCGATAAAGGATAACCCAACCTGGCCTGTCATGCTTATGTACCGGTAGGAAAATTCCTAACTGATATGATATCATACCCAGAAACTCTTCCACGTCCGCCCGCCCTGCCGCGGTGGTAATACGATGGTGGTGCCCACCGGTCGACCCCTGAACGGTTCATGCCCGACAAAAAATTTTTTGCTGTCTACCATAAAAAATATTGCCCACGATAATAATATCATACTATAATATTATTATTATTATGATACCCCAGTATATAAGTTAGGGCGCACTAACGCTCTGGTGTTCCAAAAACCAAGGGGGGAGAAATGTGTGATAATATCACTCACCCTCTCACCCTCTCACACACACACACTCTCTCTTCGTCTTGACAAGATGGCAGTTTCGCCTGGGACACAAGACCACTCTTTTTTTACGAGCGTTTTTAACATGAACGATAACCCCACCTATGATATCACGGGTCTTGCTCAATCAATCACCATTTCCACCCATCGAACAAAGTATGCTGAACGATGAATAAAGGACAAAGTATTATAAATAAGCGAAACCGGTAGTCGATGGACTGACTGTACAGTACCGCAATCTCCGATTCACAGCGAATAAGCACTAATATTCCACCCACCAAAACGATCAAACAAACCCAGAGGGAAGAACAAGCTGCGCGAGAGCAAGAGACATCACATACTGTAGTACAAACAAAAAAGTAGATCAGAGTGCGGGGGGCCCCTTAAATATATGATATATATATATCGCGAGTCGACGCCTAGACCGTCCGTCCGAACGACCACCAGAGAGAGAGAGAGAGAACAATAGCAAATGTAGAACTCGACCCTTTCCGTTTTTTTCCCCTCGGCCATCACTGCACTGACACACCCTACCATACAAACGGCAAGGAGCGGGCGGAATCACCACTACATAGAGTGGACCAGCATCGTCAACACACCACATCTCACGGCACCGGTTTAACACTGCTCTCACACACCGGTGCTTATCAAACGTACCGCACAACGAATAGAATAGAATAGAGAAGAAGAAAATCCACCGCTCCCACGACTATACAGGGAACAACCTGCACGCCGGGGCGCCCCCCCCCCCCGCGGGTCCGGAAGTACTGTACGCGCATTTTGCTTGGGCCGGAGGTAGCCACGTGTGGGGGAGAAAACGGCTTTGAGTATATATCCCTGTCGCTGGCCTCTAGAAGAGTCTTTTGTTGAGGACTTGGGTTAGAGCTCTGGGTGCCGTGTAAGTGCCATATTGAACCTCGTTGATACTGCGGGTGCCGGGCTTCAGAGATACGATACGGAGGGACAAAACAGGAAATCATCTGGTAAACTTCAGCTCTCAAGCTATGTGTTGGCCAGCACAGCAACTTATACCATCTTCTAGGTAACTTGGATGCCACGGTAGCGATGGGTTATGTAATACAGTTCTATCTATCTACTGTATGGCTGGATATGTAATCCGTTTCTAGAGTTTTTTTTTTGACAAGTGGCGAGCAAGCACGAGTGACAGTTGCGGCAGCGTCATTCGGTCACAAATGGTAAATACCAGCGACGGCCTTTAGACTACCGAACTGCGCTATGGCCAGAGGATCTACGATACTTGAAGGGCGGGTTTGAGGTTAGGGATTGGTATTCTCGTGGTGAATCGTGCAAGTGGTATTAATTCGGTAAAGAAATGTATTAACGATTCCCAGTATCGGGCACACCCACAGGAAAACCCCACCAAGCATATACGTTCACAATAACCTAAAAGCGACTGTAAATTATCCATTTATCCCGCTTCATTGAAAGCGAGTGATATCACATGATCGGATAATACTGAATTTAACAGTTAGAGATCACCATCACAGCACCCATCCATCTGCCCCCCGTTAGCAACTCCCCCCCCCCTATCGTACCCGCAAACTTCAGTTAGCCACCAAGAGACCCTCTACCCACCAACAACCCACCCACCCTGCCACATCCTGCCCACTTCCTGCGTGAACAATGCCCTAACCTCATCCAACCTTACCCTCTCCCCCGGGTGCTCGCGAACGCACATCTCAACCATATTGCGCCAGGTATCGGGAATATTCATCTGTTCAGACCATCTAATCTCAGCACATCCTGTGATGTCCAGGATCTCGGCGGGGACCTGCTCAAGCATCATCCAGAGCATGACGCCGAGCGAATGGGTTTCTACAACTTCCAAAGCATTGGGGATAGATTTCCATTCTTGAAATATGTTTGGGAGCTCGTTGTCTTGGCCGTCTTTTGCCCGGTTAGTTGGGGTTGGGGAGGTGGAGGTAATGGAGAAGCGTTCGGCGGAGGGTGGGTGTCGGCGATGATGGCAGTTGAGTGAGGAGGGGGGTTCACCGCTGTCGGTGTTGACGATAGAGTTGAGGAATCTTTTCTCGTCGAGCTCTTCGCGTTCCTGGGCCAGTTGCTCCTGCTTGACTCTAGCGGAATGATTTCGGCGCCACTTCAGGGTGGTTTGGACGACGCCGTTTCGACGACTATAGCGTTCCCTAACTTCCCATTCACCTCTTACCCGACTTTCTGGTGGGAAGCGCCAGGGGGATAGCATTTTTGGTTCGGTGCCTTTTCCGAAACCACGGAGGCGTAGTAGAAGGTACTGGTCCACATAGAATCTCTCGAGGCCAAAACCCACACCGCTGTCACCGAGTGACATACCCGCAACGCGGTGGAGGTCTACGACAGCGGTGGTCATTTGCAAAGCCCATTTGGCCTTCTGTAGCAAGGATATCTTTCTTCTTCTCTTACGCCCTAGAATTGAGGAAAGGGATATGGAATCGCTAAAAATATACTCACTCAGCTTGCCATACTTGTAGCACTCTGTTATGAATCCGATGACTCTCCTCGCAGTCCCTGGTTTCCCCAACGCAACGTAACCAATTGGGGCCTGGGCAATGTAAGGATGAAGAGGGAGACTGTTTAAAACTCTCATCTCGGAGTAAATATGGTCTATCTGCTCTGAGACGTCAAGATCCTCACCCGCAGGTAGGTTATCAAGGTCAAGTGCTTTGATAAACACAGTGTGACCTTCAAGCATACCGACCCAAGCTATATCGCCCAATTTCTTCTCCCAAATAATTTCCGACCGGTCGTTGAAAGACGGCCCAGACCTCTGCCCAGTAAATTTTATCCCTAACTGAGCGGGCGTCTTTAAACTGGAAAGGAGTAGCTGATAAGCCCAGGTCGGAACAAGATCACATTGGGGCTCTCCGTCATTGGTCATCTGTATTTCGAGAAGATGCCATGGGCTCCCAAATAATGAGCTCCCTAATATTTGATTGGGAATGCGCGCTAGTAATTTCGTTAAAGCTATCCCTGCCTCTGCGGGGAGCAGATCATCCTGGTTCTGTATCTGGATTGGCGAAGTTACGGGTGAGCCATCAGGAGTATGATACACGGTGCTGCTGGTCTCCGGCCCGATGAGGACTGTATTTTGAACGATGTCTGTACCAACCAGGCCAAGCCCGAAGGACACATAGGGTTGTTGGCTTGAGGCAGCTTTGAAGTTAATGACCTCCAGCGCGTATATAACTGGCGGTGAGGGGCAGTTATCTTCAAACGGCGGGACCTTACTACCACGGGACGAGAATGAATCCCTGGCAGATGGGGTGGGCTGCGATTGAGGGGGGAAGGGTAGTATGTCGCAATCTCCAATGAGGGAACTGCTTGACCGCGGAAACGCTCCATGAGCAGGAGAGGAGGAGGAACGGGGAAAGCCGGCGGACATGGTGATGAGCGGGGAACTGATTAGCCAAGGCCGGACTGCTGCAGATATGTAAGTCTTGTCAGAATGTGATGGGATGGAAGAAAAGAAATTGAAAAAGGAAAAAGAAAGAACAGGCATTCAATTTAGAAAACCTTGGGGAGGGGGGGAAACATGCGATGATTAGTTGTGTTTGTTGTATGGAAGGATGGTGGTTAGTGGTTGAAAGGACTGGAGCCAATTTACGAGCTACTCGAGTACAGTATGTTGTGCATCAAGCGAAATGACGTCGGGATTGCAGAGCCGCATTTGTGAGGGAATGGGGAAAAAGAAAGGAGAGGAGAGGAGAGGGATCAGGGGATGCAATTTCCCAAAAGGGGCTCGGCATCTGGACCGCAGATTACGACCCCGCAGTGAAGCGAGCGTTTCCTGGGGTATATTTAGTCCTGTCTAGTGAAGTTATCATCCCAGCCTCCTCACCCTCGCTCGATGCAAATTGGCACGTTGTACGGCACACGCGCCTTCAAGCCATCCTCACTCAATGAGAAAAAGAGCCGGTTCCCCTCCCATCCCACAGCAAACTGGAGTACGGCTTACCGTGCCGTGGCCACCATTACAAGTCCATGACCCCACGAGGCTAACGTATCATGTTTGCAGTGCTATGTCTCTGTCGCCACCGTATATTAATAGTGGGAAGCCAGAGGGCAGATAATCTTCATTCTCATGCTTCCCATGGGAGCACTTTATCCTCTCTTCTCAGCCTTCCTTTCATTTTTTCTACCCTATCTGATCTCGATCCTCAGAAATCCCAAAGCCACGGTATCCTTGCAAGCGTAAATTGCGAGTGGAGAGCCCTATCTATGCGTCCCACCTTCGCTTGGAGAGAGGAGAAAGAGCTCCCAGACTTTTCTGAAAGCGATAGACTACCGGTACCTCACGGGTGTCGTCGAGCTATACTGTACGAGTACTCGTACTTGTGATTGTGCCTAGTAGAGGAAACAAGGTGTAAAAATAACAAGCTGTTTGTCCCTGGTTCCAGGGACCTTGGTGCCTACCGCGCACATAAATAAACCGCACCAGCGGTACTGTGGCCTACTTTGGGTATTCATAGAGTGGGACATCCAGTGGAAGTTAGCCAAGAGAGATAAAACTTACTATACTAAATTCCCTTTCCCACACGACTATCCTTTTTGAATAGCCTTTAGCTCTGAAACTGATAGTACGCAACCTTTCTTGGCACGCCTCACTTTAAAATAAACTCTTAGCCCGAGGTTCAATTACCGGTATTCAAGTTCTTACGGTCACACATGGTCCTGAGATTTTACGGGATGCGGTACACACCGATACTGTAGCGGGGATATTGGTAAGCTAGGTAAGGTTAGGGTTGAAGGGTTTTGCTTATATAAGCGCTGATCCGGCCAAGGTTTGTCTTTGTTTGCTTTTCTCCGTTGCCTCCTCGCATCAGATCCACCAGATCCTTGACTTCTGTATCAAGTATTTGTTTTTTATGTTACCACACTGGGTTATAGACTCCGAATGCTGTAGAATTAATATTCTAGTTACATAGTATTAACAACCCTTTAACTGGGATAAACCATGATAATAATACAGAGTAAAAGAAATCAATACATTAATTATAATTGAATTAGGGAACCTCAGAAAAGACAATGTTGTTTGTGATACTAATATTCTCATGATCTCCTATTAGCACTTTCACATTATGGGAATCTAATGCCCTTGATAATGCTACATATAGCTGGCTGTGAGTAAAGACATTGTCTTTTAAACAAATTCTGATAACTTTTAAAGACTGCTCCTGGCTTTCATTGATTGTTATGGTAAATGCCAATCAAATCGGAAACTGCCTCCTCTCAAGTTGAAATCCAAGATCGCTATCTGGATTACTTGTAATTTCAATATGGGGAAGATATGCTATTTCACCTTTGCATGTCCCTGTCAAGATAATTCCACCAATAATATTTCTTCCAAAGTGTGTAATCTGAAGTCTGGTACCATTACACAGGCTGTTGAGTGGACTGAGGTTTCGTAAAAGTATGACAGTTGTACCACAGATAAGAGACAGTCGATTGTAAGGCATTCCGGAAAGTGTAAGTGAGTTTAATACTTACTCGAATATAGCTCAGCAGCTCCCTCAGTAAGAGGATCGGCACTGAAGTAGGTTGTGTATTCTCCTGAAAGTAGATCTAAAATCATATTATTGATATTGGTAACATCAATATTTCGTGGCGATAAAATAGCTTGTTCTGCTAGATATTGGGAAGTAGGCACCCCAGGTCTCATATTTCTATAGACACTTTGGATAAGTTCCTCCATCTTGTTATTTTGCAATTGTAATGTCCTTGGAAATTGAATTTTATCAATAATATATTCTTCAAATCTCTTTTCCCCAATTGCAAGAATGAATTCTGTATATTCAGTTGCTTCTTTTTGTTGTTCAGGTGACATATGGCGACCCAATAGACGATAGTTGTAACCGGTACGGGTACTTGGTTATTGGTTTTGTTTTATGTTTTGTTTTAAGTATCGTTTGATACTTGGTTTTGTTTTATGTTTTGTTTTAAGTATCGTTTGATACTTGGTTTTGTTTTATGTTTTGTTTTAAGTATCGCTTTGATAATTGGTTTGTTTTAAGTATTGTTTGATACTTGGTTTTGTTTTATGTTTTGTTTTAAGTATCGCTTTGATACTTGGTTTGTTTTAAGTATTATTTGATACTTGGTTTGTTTTATGTTTTGTTTCAAGTGTCGCTTTGACACTTAAAGAGTTTTACCAAAGTGAATCGATTGATACCTTTGATTAGTTTTGTTCATGTTAAGACATAAACAGATTTGTGTATTTAAAGACCGCCTATTTCTACGATAGAAAGGGCAGACTTCGACAGACAGTTTTTCAATATACTTGGTTGAACGGTTACTTCTTTGTTTCTCAGTACACCCTCGAAGCCTCCTTTAGTTCTCAGCTCTCGCCTCCTCTCCGGAAGAGCAGGCCACCTGCCAACTATCGTATTCCTTACTGATAACGTGATTAGCACCTTGCAAACACGTTACATTTTTTTAACCTCAGCAAGTGGTTAAGAACCTGTCCCCGGATTTAGGCCTGATCAACCTATCGATATCCACCTCAGAACGCTAGCGGAGAGAAGCGGCAGAATAACAGCACATTCGGCTTTATCTCAAACCCAAGATAGAGTCTTTGATGACCAGGAGTGGGAAGTAAATCCCACGGCAAGACCTTACAAGAAAGAAACAACCCCGGCACTCAGCTAAGGAGCCGGGCGATCCTGCAAACACGGAAGATACACAACCTGCAGGAGAATTCCCTTCTACTCCAGCAAAGAAGCCTTCCTTTGAACCTCCAAACGAGCCCGAATCCAGTAGCGAATCAGATATGGCCAGTACAGGAGGAGGGCCTTCTGGAGGAGGGAAATCTCGGGCAAGGCCTGAAGAAGAGGAGGTACCCGCAGCATTTGAACCCCCTAAGTTTAAACTTCACCTCCCAGCGAAGTTCACAGGAGAAGGAAAAGACCTCAAACTTGAAGCCTTTGAATGATGGGCAACAGAACTCTCACACTTCCTACTTCTAAAAGGAAAAGATGTGGAAGGCCCTACAACCGGACTTATCATTGGATCATTCTGTGAAGAAAAGGCAACCGACGCATACTACCAATGCTATAAGGATTTTGGCGGAAATGTAAGATTAAGAGGATCTACAGTTCTCGATTACGTGAAAGGACGATTCCAATCCTCTATAACCAACGACCTCCTATACAACAAATTCAACCAGCTCCAGCAAGTTAACGGAACAGATGTCAAGCGAATTACCGATATGGCTACGGACCTGATAATGTATAAGGACCGAATGGAGAGAGGAAGTATCTCCAAATACATCCTGAAGCGACGATTCTACGACACCATGCACCCTACCCTCCGGCGAGAAGTAGAACTACACGTGGAAGACGGCGATGATATTGCAGTAATAATTGCAAGAGCAGAATGAAAGGACGCCATTCTCCATGAGACCAAGGCCTACAAAACACAGACATCTTCTAGTAGGAACAGCCAGCCACGACACAAAGCCTCCAGCAACTCTGAAGACGATACCCCATGGGTTTTCAAGAAGAAAACAAAATCCTCCAAAGAATTGAGACGGCAAAAAGGAGAATGTTTTGAATGTGGAAAAACAGGACACATGGCAAAGAACTGTCCTACGAAGAAAGGAAAAGGAAAGGCAATTAAGCAAGAGGCGTCGGCCAACAATGTTGAGAGCAATAACACCCAATCCAGTGAATATGAAGAGATCCATATCGGATATATCGATGTGGAATGCAACAGTGTTCGACCTCCGGCTACATTCAAAACACACACCGCTCTAGAAGGTACTATCCTGATCAATAGCAAAAGGGCTTGAGTCCTATTCGACACTGGCGCAATTGGTAGAGATATGCTCAGTAATGCCTTAGTCTCTGTCCATGGACTCCTCACTCGAGACCTTAACCAACCCATACCAGTCAATATGGCAGTAAAAGGATCATGATCCACAAGCCATAAAACCTGTAGTGCGACCATTCGACTTGGTTCTGCAGTCCTACCCCCTCAGGAAATGCTGGTTGGAAACTTAGCCAAATACGATACCCTGATAGGCATGCCATTCCTGAATCGCCACAAAGCTATAATCAGGTGTGGGGAATCAACTATCGATTTCCCAGAGCAGAAGGTTAGAGTCTCATGCAAGCGAACAAGCGAAGAGTACCGAGCCGCAGTCTGTGAAGCGACTGCCCTACGACTATTGGATGAGTACTCTGATGTTTTCCCTGATCAAATACCTGAAGAACTACCGCCTATGAGAGAGGTGAATCACCACATCTGCCTCCGGGACCACTCTAATTACTAAAACCAACCCACCTACTCTATTCCTGACGCATACAAAAGCCCACTTTGTGATTGGATCAACCAACAACAAAGAAGAGGAGTCATCTACCGGGCAGAAGCACCAGGTGCCGCTCCTATGTTTGTTCAACCCAAAGCAGATGGAAAAAGAATCCGCCCCTTGGTGGACCTCAAACTACGGAATGATAACACGGTTATGGACAGCTCGGCTATCCCAAACCAAACCCAGATCCTAACTGCAGTTGGACGGGCTAGATTCCGAAGTAAGATTGACTTAAGCGATGTCTGCTTCCAAACAAGGTTAGATCCAGAAAGCGAACGCTACAACAGGTTCAAAACACCCTTTGGAAGCTTTATTAGCCGAGTTATGTTACAAGGTGACATGAATGCGCCCACCACCTTTATGCGAATAATGGAAAATCTCCTGAGCGAATACCTCCACCATTTTATTTGGGTTTACATTGATGATATTCTCATCTTCTCAAACACCCAAATAGAACATGCCTACCATATAGGATTGGTTTGTACCAAACTAAGGGAAGCTAAATTCTACGCTAGCAGAAACAAATCAATTCTGTTTGCCGATAAACTCGATATCCTAGGAGATGTCATAGATAATGAAGGAATACAAGCAGCCCCTGGAAAAATAGCCTGTTTAACGGAATGGTCAACACCCTGGAATCAAAAGGAACTCATGCGATTCCTTGGACTTGTCAACTATATTTCCCAGTTCCTCCCACACCACGCCACTGTGATTGTACCGCTCACAGACCTTACCGGCAATGCAGAATTTGTCTGGACCCACACTCATGACCAAGCCTTTACCAACATCAAGGAATTGATTAAAAATGCCAACGTTATTCAACCTATCAACTATAGTAAACCAGAACCGATATGGCTGATTACTGATGCATCGGATGTTGGAGTTGGAGCATGGGTTGGGCAAGAGGCCTCCCATAAATCGGCAAGGCCGGCGGCATTACACAGCAGGAAGTTCACTAACTCACAGATGAACTATGGAACAACAGACAAGGAAGCCCTTGCTGTGATTGATGCTCTCGCCGCTTTCAACCACATCCTGATGGGCAATACCTTCACTATTGTTACCGACCACCAACCCCTCACTAATCTTAAAACAGAAAGAATACCTGGAAGAAGAAGAATAAGATGGATAGGCGAGATCAGCAAATACAATGCAAAAATCATCTATACCCCTGGAAGAACGAACGATTTAGCTGATGCTCTCTCCCGCCTATATGAGAATCAAGACATCGCAGACCCCCCTCTCGTTCATGACCACACAAGACAAAGCGAGGACAGTCCTGACGACACCTCCTATGAACAAGAACCATCGATGGCTACCGCCAGCTCTGCCACTCCCTCCAATCCTTTCTCTTACACCATGGACAGTGCTGCCAGAACAGACCGAGGAATGGACATTGATGAAGAATGGAAAGACAATTGCACGCTCCGCAGTACACCTCCTCACGAACTTGAACAAAGCAGACTCCACTGGTCCCACTGTTACCACGACACCTGCCCTTTTCACCAGACTGAGATCAAGTTCGGCAACAGATACCAGCGACCATACTATATGCCTGCTGACGATTCCAAAGATACTAGCTTCGACACTGTAGAAGGAGCAGAAGAGATGATCAATAAAGATGAATCGACCCAACCTTCACATACCCTTAACCCTGTTCCAACACGATACCAAGGTCTTGAAGAACTCGAATAAGCAGCAGCCTACATGGATGCGATATCCTATTTACAACCTCCCACCACGTCAGCCGCCGCCATCCTCACCTCCCATAATCGATTCACCACCACTATATGGTGGACCCTTACGAGTATACAACAATGAAACCATTGTCTTGGTCATACCCCCTACTATTCCCGAGCATCGGCGTCAACTCTACGAAACCTTTGAGGAAGAGGAAGCCCCTATCAAACCAACAAGAGGGTCCCTAATCGAGGATGAACGAGATGTTAGATCAACCACAGAAGAATTAACCTCCTCTTTCCGAAGCCAAATGATAGCGGGATATCGCCATGACCCGATTTACTTCAAAGCCATGGATAGCTCCAGGCATGGAGATCTTGCTCCCTACAACATATCAAATGGAATGGTATATACCAGCACCCGTTATGGTGAACATTGCCTATACATACCAAAGGGCCATATGTTCAATGGAATGACTATTAGAGAATATGTCATATCCGAGATTCACAACAAAGGACACCACAGTGCGGACCGCAAGCTTCAATATGCTTCAGAATATGTTTACTGGCCTGAGATGCGCAAGGATTTCCCCGATTTCGTCAAACAATGTGAACTCTGCCAGGCAAACAAAGAGCGAACACAACTACCTGAAGGAAAAACACAGACCCTCCAACTACCATGTGAAATATTCGAATCATATGCCATCGATTTTGCGGGACCATATAACAAATCCGCTGGATATGACACCATCTTGGTAGCTGTGGACCGATTCTCTGGATACACATGGCTCATACCAATAAAACTGACCGATTCCTCCAAAGACACCTGGAATAACCTCCAACGATACCTGTTTACCCCCCATGGGTACCCCTTATCTATTGTCAGTGATGCTGATCCCCGCTTTACCGCCAGATTCTAGAAGCAAACCTTGACCTCTCTCGGAATAAACCACATTATGGCTGCCCCTGGACATCATGAGACAAATGGCCAAGCAGAAAGAAAGATTCGCGAAGTTAAGACCGGAATTAGGAATATGATCAATGAACGACAAACCAACTGGGAACCAGCCCTTGTTGAGCTTGCTGCATATATCAACGCCGGATTTTCAGATACCTTGGGGATGTCACCATACAAAGCAGTCTTTGGCCGTCAATACCCCCTCCTACATACAACACTATTTAAGACCTCCTCAGTCCCTGCCTCTGATGACCATCTAAACCGCCACCAAGCAATTCAGAACGATGCCTTCCAAGCTGTTAAGGCTGCCCGATTCCAAAGCACCACTACTGCCCAGAAACGACGATGCAAACATGTTCCCATCTCACCAGGAGACATGCTTATAGTACACGGTAACATGTTCATTACCAATGTCAGACGCAGCAAGAAACTACAACCCCGATGGCGAGGACCCTTCAAAGTCATATCCTTTGACGAGCATACAGAGAACTACACTGTCCAGATGGATGGATGCATGTACCGCCGCAATACTGCAGTCTTTCACGCCTCAGCTGTCAAGCGATTCCATCCAAATGACGACTCCAAGTTTCCTGGAAGGACCCGCACTCGGCCTGCACCTATCATCATCGATAAGAAGGATGAATGGGAAGTTGAAGAAATCCGAGATCACCGCCTTTGACATGGAAATGATCAGTTTCTAGACAAATGGAAAGGATATCCGACGAGCGAAAACAGTTGGGAACCACTGGAAGGACTTAAGCACGCTATGGATATGGTGAATGGAGGGTGGAAGGACAACATGCCAAACGAATCCCTCCCCCCAACAATCAATTATATCACTATGTGTTGGATACCTACAATGCCAGAAACTGAGCGATGGCATGCAGAACTCGAAGCTAGAGATGGATTTTGGGCACCACACTTTGAGTCGGAGTTCGAAAGCAGTGATGAGGAGAATCAAGCTATGGAGCAGGCTCTTGACAACTTTATCTAGTCACCAATCACCATCCGAATACCATAATGATGTCAAACTATGTAGAGCTCAATGTGAGGCTGCGACAACAGATTGTTGGACTGTTGTTGAACCGCGATGCTATTCAACTTGAAGATTATTTCGAAATCCTCTGGATAGATTACTGTCCTGATTGCGATCACGCTTGGGTTGATGTACAACGCGAATCTGGTATTCGTGACTACTGTGATTTAGACTTCTTCGAGTCTAAGTGTTTCCTTAGAGTTTCCTCTTGTCCCTGGTATGACACTTACGATGAAGAGTTTTTAGCGGAAACTGAAGCCTTTAGTTTCTCAGACTCCGCTTTTGATGATTATTAGGTTTTATTTGTTTAAACAGTTGTTTTGTTTTGGGGAATGTAACCGGTATGGGTACTTGGTTATTGGTTTTGTTTTATGTTTTGTTTTAAGTATCGTTTGATACTTGGTTTTGTTTTATGTTTTGCTTTAAGTATCGCTTTGATACTTGGTTTGTTTTAAGTATTGTTTGATACTTGGTTTTGTTTTATGTTTTGTTTTAAGTATCGCTTTGATACTTGGTTTGTTTTAAGTATCGTTTGATACTTGGTTTGTTTTATGTTTTGTTTCAAGTGTCGCTTTGACACTTAAAGAGTTTTACCAAAGTGTATCTATTGATACCTTTGATTAGTTTTGTTCATGTTAAGACATGAACAGATTTGTATATTTAAAGGCCGCCTGTTTCTACGATAGAAAGGGCAGACTTCGACAGACAGTATTTCGATATACTTGGTTGAACGGTTACTTCTTTGTTTCTCAGTACACCCTCGAAGCCTGCTTTAGTTCTCAGTTCTCGCCTCCTCTCCGGAAGAGCAGGCTACCTGCCAACTATCGTATTCCTTACCGATAACGTGATTAGCACCTTGTAAACATGTTACATTAGTTTTCCTTAAGTTGTAGGAGAATTACTGAAGACCAAAGGTAAGATCTTTTAAGACAGGAGGCCACAATCTGTCCACGTGATCCTCAAGGAACTATTGGTAAATGGTGTCCGAAATTCCCAGCAAAAAGAACTGTCAAACTACCAAATACCTGTAATGGACTATTGCTAATGTTCCCTAATGTTCTGTCAACTGCTTCAAATGTGTGGCGATGTTGTATAGATGCTTTGTCCTAGATTAATATCTTTGTCTTCTGAATCAAATGTGCTAACTGTGAGTTTTTTGGAATATTGCAATAGGAATCTTTATCAACATTGATAGGAATTTTGAAGGTTGAATGTGTAGTCCATCTAGAGGTTAATAAGATTGCTGCAATCCCACTTGATGCAACTGCAATAGCAATGTACCCCTCTCCACGAAAAATATTTAATAGTAGGTTTTCAATAAAGGTATATTCAGTTCCTCCAGGCCCATCTAAGAAAAAGAGTGTAGGATGATAATGGGATATATGCTCAAGTATAGTATTAACAGCATTTTGTTGAAGAGAATTGCATTTTTGAAGATCTCTCTGTGCCCCATATCTAAGCTCTGCTGGGTCTGGAATCTGTCGGCCGTTCTGATAGCAAATATTGGAGTATTGAGTTTTATGAACTAACTGAAATTGGTAACTCGGTTTTGGAATTCCAAAGTCTTCAAGTCCCTTGCTACTTTATTGAATAATTTCCTCTATTATACTCAGACTAAGCGATAGTCATTGGTTAAGAGTTGGGTCCATAATACCATATTTGTCAATCAGTTGATGTACACAGTCATCTGTAATTGGCATCTTGAACTTTTCCCATAATTCTTGTAGTTCAGCTAGATTGCAGTCTGTCAAGATGACAGTAAAAAGAAGGCATTGTTGAAACCCGATCAGCATTATAGCTTCCTCTGTAAGTACCTCTTTCTACTAATCATCTAATGTCAATAGTACTTTGGCATTACATGCCTCACGAAAAGTTGAATAGAGTATGCTATTAACTGCTTTCAAGGAGTTAAAGCTAGTGGCACTTTTCGTATAAAGCAGCAAAAGTCTTTTAAAAAACCTCTCTCTAAACTTTGAACCACAGAAATACATTCGCCTAATAGAAGTATGCTGTTTGTGAGGAGTCCATTCCCATTGTTTATGTTGAAAGATGAAATAAGTTGGGAAGTCCTGATAGAGTATATCTCGTGCAAAGGGATATTTGACATTTGCCTTGAAATATGCTGTCAAGGTAGTATCTCTTCTTCCTGCTTGATTAACAATTACTTAAAGATTATCTTCTGCAGAAAGGCAAACAGAATACTGGTAAGAAAGATGTAGCTGAAGGCATTAGATAGAAGTACTTCCATCATGCATCTTGTTTCCCAATAGTCATCATGCTGTTTCTGGTGCTGAAATGTACTGAGTATCTAAGTATACCTTGACTTCGTCGATATTCAAAGGATCATCAATGAGGAGATTGGCACAGACAGGTTCCTTATATACATATTTGCATAAATACTTTACTTCCTGAATTGAGGAACATATTTCCACATTAATGTGACAGTTGTAGCATTTGGTAAGAAATGAGTTATAAGGAATAACCCCGCGATTGTTATAGTGAAATGTAGATGTTATTCTATTAGCTCGGACTCTGCCTTTCTCAATATATCTTCTATCTTGCCTACGGTGATAGTAAGGATAGCCATCCTCTCCCAATATTGTCTCATCTAAAAAGCTTTTAGGGTAGTGTTTTGAGCAACAACCATCAATGCCTCTACTGTCTACCATGTAGGGAGTATTGCAGTTTTCTTCACCACATGGTCCATAAAGTATACAGGTTATAACAGACTCCAAAAGTTGAGGATCTATATACTTATCTTGGATCTCAGAAGAAACTGCTAGGTCCATTAGCGAAATGAAATTACACCTTGGATGAAAGACGTTCACGCCCGGATGGTGTTAGGAATACCAGAACCCGATACCTAGGAACCACCCTAAGTAGGGTAACCCCACTTGGAATCGGAATCTCTGGTCTCCAACACCCCGCTCCAGCTCCCTTACGGGGCCCACGCGTCATCATATATATCAATCTCAGTTGCGTCCTGTGACTATATTACCACAGAGCTGAAGGTGTTAGAATAACACCATATACATCACCGCTTTCCATCCGACCGGATCCTGTTCACAGGATATATGAGAGGGGACCTTCGGCTAGGTCTGGGAAGTGGACCGGAGTGATTCCATCAGCTACTGAGAAGGTTACTAGGCTTCAAAGACATGATACCTTTGGCACAGGCCGTAAGTAATGGGACGATTTCGCACAAAGAGATGGTATCAAATGGTAAAGGATCTCTACTAGAGACCAATACATTTACATCCACCAGAAGAGTCTAGAACTCCAAAAGACACTACCAAAGAAGCCAACAAACTTCACGGAGTATTGCAACTGGGTTTTGGAACACATCGTAATCATGAGGTGATCCTCAATACTACAATGGTTACTGAAACCTATTACCCAGAGAGCAACCAAGAGTTGCCGACCGAGGGATTAATTACCAATCTGGTGGAATAGCTTCCTGCGAGTTGATAGGAAGTCATCCAGAGAAAATCTATTGGTTGGGTATGGAGTTACAAAGGATCAGAGTCAGACAACCTACGATGGTTGTTATGACGACCACCTTTGCAGATATAGCTGTGGATAAAACTGATCATTTTATTAATGGCGAAGACAATTGGAGCCAACTCAGTTCGACTTAAGAACTAGGCTATAAGTCCAAAGACTCTGCTAATCGGGATATTACTATTGGAGACAGTACGTTTCCTAAGAAGAAATATCGTAATTACCAAAGAGGGTATGATGGTTTTCAGGGTCCACAGGTATTCGCACCTTGGAAGAAAACTCGACGTTGTGAATTACGATTAAAGAAGTACATAGTTGTATGATAAATAGATGTAGTCCGCGAACACTGAGATGCAGAATATAAATATCGAAGTGCCTCCCAAGCTTTAGACATCATCAAGCAACGGAGAAGAGACCTTAATAATATAATATTGTTTTTATGATTCTACCCTACTTTACCTACTTTACTTCGCTCCTAGTAGTCATAAACGAAATGAGCCAAGTCCGAGCCTTCCTAGACAATCTCTGTCTACAAAAACAAATCTCGATTGGCCTAGACAATCTTTGTAACCAGTACGGGTACTCTGTTATTAGTTTTGTTTTATGTTTTGTTTTAAGTATCGCTTTGATACTTGGTTTGTTTTAAGTATCGTTTGATACTTGGTTTTGTTTTATGTTTTGTTTTAAGTATCGCTTTGATACTTAAGGAGTTTTACCAAAGTGTATCGATTGATACCTTTGATTAGTTTCGTTCATGCTAGATATGAACAGATTTGTGTATTTAAAGAACGCCTGTTTCTACGATAGAAAAGGCAGACTTCGACAGACAGTATTTCAATATACTTGGTTGAACGGTTACTTCTTTGTTTCTCAGTACACCCTCGAAGCCTCCTTTAGTTCTCAGCTCTTTCCTCCTCTCTGGAAGAGCAGGCCACCTGCCAACCATCGTATGCTTGACCGATAACGTGATTAGCACCTTGTGAACACGTTACAATCTTGAAGTCTATCAAGTTGTCTCCGCCTACCAGATGGGCCCGCTTTGCTTTTCTCGTCTCATGCATCCCACTCTTCTGATTGTAAACTGTTTTATTCTCTCGCATTCTATGCATTCCAACTCCTCATTTCAATTCTTTCGGCCCTAGCCTGACCATTCAAGGCTTATTTCATTCTCACACTTTCTATAATTCTAATCCAAGTCCTTGTTTTCATCAGACTAGCTTACATATAAATATTGTAAATCATACTTATCAGAAGGTAGGTTCCTTTCCTACATGCTCAGTCACATGTGAACTCAATTCATCTGCTGACACTCATTATGGAACATTTTTCCAGGTAGCACATGGGGTCATTGCCTGGGATTCGGCAATTGTCTGGCCCCTCTATTCGGACTCCAGCTATTCTATACCCATTCTGAATCCTGTTCGCTTTCCTGAATGACTAAGAAAAGAATAGCTTTTCGTGAAGGGCGTGCTCATTGTTATAATATATGTGCTGAGTGATTTGAACCAATTTCAGTATTTAAGAGAATAAATAGGTGATCTAGCATTTTGAGTTATAACTTCACTATTCAGGATGTGCTACTGCCCCCTCTACGAGAGGGAAAACAAGTAGAACAGGTTGTGGTACACCCTGAATTTGTTTATTTGCAGCCTGTCAGCGGATTGTCCTGTGGTTGTCTGATAACATGGTCTATTACTTCCCATAAATCTTATGCCTCTCGATTCTGTCCAATTTCTTTCTACTGTGCTGGTCTTCTTCTATTTACTAGAACTAGTAATATTCCTGTTGCCATATCTCTTGGCTAACTGTTCAATTTTCACAATAATTAATCAACTCGAGATCTATCATGAGTGTATTTATTGACTTTTTATTTGTATATTGAACTCTGTGTGTATAGAATAATTCAATATATTTCGTTAAACATATGCAGATCTATTTTGTGATTAACTATCCATTTTATCTCCCTAACAGGAATTAGATGAGCCTGCCCTGTCATAGTCCCTATATTGACTATCCGCATATCTGGGCGAGTGGGCCACTCACGGACTTCTATATGTCCCCTTTCTACATGAAATCTCTCCCAGTTCGTTGGATTGAGCAATTGTACTAACACCAGCCCACTGACACCTCTGGCCTCACTCCAGACATTTCTTATCTTGAAAAGTCACAATAACCACACCACTAATCTTCCACGCAGATCCCTACAAGTGTCTGCTCTTGGAACCTATATCCATACCCAATCGTTTTTGGGGGAAGCATTCCAGAAATCCTTGGTTCCAGTACAGTAGGCCCGATGAATCTAAAACACATCAAGCTCTTGAAAGTCTGGGACCAGAATCTTGAGATGGGGAAAGCACTTTACCAGAAGCAATCCCAGTTTTGTGGAGTCTGCACGTGGCTGCCCTTGATCTGTTAGATTCTGCTGGATATAACACAGTATCTCTCTTACCATGTCAAAATACTAGATTTTGAGGACAGTGCAAAGTTCAACTAGTATGTTTGTATCCTTGGAGCGGCCTCTGAGAACCTGTCGAGGTACACTGTAGCCTAAAGAAGAGCACAGCTCCAATACGACATTTTGCATCCTGACTATATTATCAGTCTTCAAAAGTGCCTCCATTGTCTGCAGCCTCATCCTCAGGGTATGCTGGCGGCCATATTGTGACAAGATCTGTCGGCACGCAGTTGCACGTTTGTTTGACTTCTAGTAGCCTTCTTTAACCTGTACCTTATATGCCAGCTCACAAATATCAGTGGAATATATCAAAATAGACCTAAAATGTTGGATATGGGACTTGAAATGAGTCAGGTCATGCATCTTGATAAAGTTGAAGTAGTTCTCCTGTTGTATTAAATCTACCCACTAATCAATCCTTCTGAAACTCTCTTCGGTCGTAAGCTGATGCCTTTTAGCAGCGGAGATACTGGGGGCTTCCTTGGCCCACTGATTTTATATCTGTTTTCTCAGTTCTTGATCCTGTCGGTTTGTCCCACCACAGGTATCCTTCAAGGTCTGGAACTCCAGAAATATGTCTTTTGTCCACTAAAATATCTGAAGATACGTTTCCATATAGTAGAGTGTCTTCCCCATATAACTGCAGTACTGGGCCATCAGACTAAAATCAATCGGCGCGCTGACACATTTCAAGGCGTGTCTGAATGGGAGTTGCTGAGAACTGTCAGGATTGCATAGTGTGGATACCAACATGGCTGAAATACGTTGCCCTAGGTTTCTCACCTCCTTTCCCTGCCGTTATTTGACTTCATGACAGGCTTTTTTTAGTGGATTAAATCCTGGATATGAGGGGATCGCTTTCCAGTAATCGTCAAATGCCTGCTGCCGGATGTACTTTTTCAAGAATCCTTCAACCCATTTCATCATATGTTTAAATAGATTTAGGTAGATGTTATGTAAAGAGTTCGGCTTGTGGAGGTCTATAGGGTCTATTAGGTGAAGCTCTGTGAATACGTTACAGCCTATTTTTACCCCAATCTGCTGAAAGTATTCTGTAATGCTAGTCCTTCCTATATCCTCGGGCCCTAACACATTTTTCATGCACAAGGTATAGTTGCAAATTTGATATGTATGCCTTGAATCCCTACCAAGTTTCTCACTCAGAACCTCACACTTTTTTTTGGCAAGACATTTAACTTGATCCATGCAAGGCTGCATGCTCAGCGTGATCCGTGATTCAGGACAATAAAATGGGAAAACAGAGGGGCATTATGCTATAAGAACAGTCTATTCTGGTACCTTCTTAAATAACCTACTGCAGTGGTACAAATATGAGATCAAAGCTGGTCTTTAGAACATCCGTATTCATGTGCCGGTGCGCTTCGTCAGTGCAGGCTGTTACTCTGGTAAGCCTTGGTGGCACTGGTAGCAATGCAAGAAGCAGGATTGGTATCTTAGCTGGACTGTTTCTGGTCCGCGAATGGATATTGCCAATTGTGATATATACCAGTCAGGCTGTTTTATAACCAGAGAAATTGGTAAAGTACATCTGGTCCAATGATTCGATAATTGGTACTAGTGTTGATTTAACTGGCAATGTGTTTTGTAAGTAAACAGGATAGACTCTTAGCACTAGATACTAACTACTGGCAACTTTGTGGACCGATATTGTACCTGAGTTTCCCACCACCAGAAAATTGTATGCATTACAGAATACAATTGATCATCACCTGAATCGTATTCCCAAATCGGTACATTTATCATATCAGGTCTATATGCAACCTGGCAGATTAGAGAGTGGATGCAGTTGATGACATTCTGATAATAGAAAGTAATTGCACCCCTCCTGTCCTTCATGGTTGCCTTTGTCCAAGCGAGATACTCACAAAATGTGTCCAGTACTTTGCGATGTTTTTGCAAGGAAAATGTCAATTGAAATGATCTGGCATCCTTCCCATGCAAGTCTTTTGTAAAGTAATTATTTATTTATGACTTGGCCACCTTGCTCTTGACAAACTAGCTAGCCAAATTGAAGTTGCTTTCAGATAAAAAAGGGCTCCATCGGTCATCTGCTATAGCCTGATTAAGGTGTGCATATCCTCCAATATCGCTGATTATCCCGTTAGCGCTGAGAATAGTTAGCTGGCTTGATAGTGTTCCAAGGGCCAGCGGGTGGAAAATGTCCTCAGTATCTGAGTCGTACTCTATATCGGTACTTTGTAACGATTCCTCCTCCGTTAGTTAGTTCTTGGCAATGGGGAAGGATACTTCTTCTCTTCTCCTTTTTTCGTCATATAATAGCACTAGGCCTCTGCCTATGTTATGGATAGCACAAGACCTTTGTCTTCTATCGGAAATGCCTATAGTAAGTTTTCTCTAACTCTTCTGCATGAAGAGCTTTCCTTAGCATAACAATATCGTTGCAATAAAGATAAGGATTGTAAAAGTGTTTTAGATTTGTTAAGGTAATAAGTAGGAAAAGTACTTAGAATTCAATCTAATTTTATTTAAACTTATACTGCGAACAGTGGCATATGATGAGCCCCCATCGGCACAGAGATACCGCTAACTGGTATAACACTAATCATAAGCTAACTAGGTGTACGGTCCCGCACCTACCATCCTTGAGTCATACCGGCATGGAAACTAATTACAAGACCATCAAACAACTCAGTGCTCGCCCTGGTCCAAGTCCGTAGCTTCTCTGGTATGAAGCCAACCAGCACTAAGCATAGCCTAAGTCGAGCAAAAGACCAACCTGACCAGGTTCCTCGTCCAACAAACATAAAATACTACCACCCGGTCTAAATACTGTCCTGTAAAACCTCCACCACAATAGAAAACCAACAAAACACAAACTAAACCTACAGGCGGTACAATGGCAAAGAGGAGGTAACCCTCATGTCCACCTCTCGTACCCAGATGCCAGGCTGTCGATCCTATAAACCCACTTTGCTAGTTGCCTCCTAAGAGCGTACCGGTAAGGAGGACCTGTACCCGCTGCCTGTCTCCCAAATAAAACAACACAAACATAGGAAATACATAGAGGTAGTGATAGACCAAAAAGGTCAGTGGGGTCTATCTCCCACCTGTGGTGCCATGCCTCCTCCTGCCAAACCCGTAGCCCAACTAAAGAAACCAAACAAACCCCACAAAAACCCAGCGCGCAAGACCCAAACAAGTCCAACTAGGTAGTCGCAACCCACTATCCGCACAGGTGGCCATCAGGCAGCCAGGCTACCGGGGAGATTTGCAGCACTCAGCAGCTTCACTCAACAGCTCCAGCTGGACTGGAAATACTTAATTAGACCTCGCCCAACCTGACACAGGCCCGACAGGTGCTTGCAGGTACCTCTCCCCCCCCAATCAGCCCCCCCCAAGCCCCACACACCAGATGCCACAGAGCCCATCCAGCCCCCCCAGCCCCTCAGACAGATCAACCATCCGACAGCCACAGGATGGCCAATACCCAGCTCTATCAGGTAGCCAGTGGTCTTGGCCACACTAATAGAGCCCCAACCCTCAATATCGCATAGCCGAGGGAGGCCTACCAGCCACAGTTGGGAGCTACAAAGGAGGCAGCACTAACACCCGAAGGCATTGGCACCAGCCACACCGTCCAACCCAGCTGAACCGAAGTCCAAATGAGCTGGGAAAGAGTAAGCAGAGCCAGCCAAAGTCAGCCCCACAGGTCTGGCAACAGGCATGGACTGAACAATGGGTAAGAGGCATCCTCAATGACATGACAAGAAAGGGGAGGACAAATGAACAGAAGCAGACAAACAGAAGGTAGGCCCCACTTGCAATGGGTGAAGCTGCCAACCACAGATCACAACGGAACCACCCAAACACACAGACAATGCGAGTGTCTGGCAGCCAATTGTCCCAAACCACTCCAGGCTGTAATGTAAAACCACACCAAGGGGTAAGATTTTTCAGGGTCAAAGCCATCCCCACCGAAGTGAGGAGGAGACACCTGACTAAACTACTATATATGGCGTAAGGACAAAACTCCAAGGGAACGGTGATAAACAACATCGTAAGACTCGGACTGTAGAAATAAAAATGTAACGAGGAGGGGCTGGGTGGGTACCACCATGCCGCTTGAGGAATGATGCAGCCGGTACGATGAGTTGATACTTGGGAAGATCATCAGTCTAACACAAGAGTGTTTTGTATTGTAAGAACTAAGGACTCTGTTAAAACCCAACAAAAAACATGAGCTGGCCTGAAGAACGACACGGGTGATTCCCCCAAACACAATGTTCAATCCCCCCAATTGAACGCGAAACCTGTGAGAAGACAATAAACAGGAAGCTGAAGGCATTTTACTGAAAGGGGCTTGTAAGCGACCGTGATGAAGAGCTCGAAGTGACAGCATCGTGAGAAGCTATAAGGCAACGAAACGAGAAGCAAACAAGTAATCTGCCACACCACGCCTAACAGACCTCAACACCAAAGATCCCAGGAACTACTGAGCGAACTCAGATATCTCCCCCAGAATCCAGGGCATCAAGGCCCACCATGGGTGTGAAAGAAGCGCTTAGGGTGAAGTGATGGCAAGGACGAGGAAAAGTACTTAGAACAAAGCGTGAAGAACCTATCCTCGTTGGCCGCATTGGCCTCCTTATATGGTGTTCTTTCCGCCCTTAGTCATGTGACCTAAAGTGGTCACATGTGTGAAACCAAATTATAACAAACTAGTCTTGTGACCAAAGTGGTTACATACTCAAAACCCATGACCTCATAGCGAGACCATGTGCAAAAACTCATAAACCAATTATAACACAATAAACAAGTCATATGACTCGACTGAGTCATATGCCTGAAACCCATGACCTCATAATGAGGTCATGTGCGAAACATAAATCATATGCGCAAGGCATACTCGCCAGGTGCACGTTCCATAACTCATATTTGAGCCATGTGTGAAAGCATCACAAATCCCACAAATAACAAATCATATGACTCGAATGAGTTTATACGTAAAACAATAGCATACCTGTGACTCATAACCATGTGACACGTGAATAACCTTTCCTTACCAAGCCATATTCGTGATATTAACTCCTCTCTCTCTAAGCCGGAGTCTCATCAGGCTCTTTCCTTCAGCTTCAATAGTTCTCGTCCTGCCAAACGCATGGACCTCCGAAGCCTATTGAACTTGTCGTCCGCTTCCCTCCATCTTACCCTCACTGTCTCCAAGGTGAGGTTCGCCATCTCAATCGTGCGCCGCGGGGTATTGTTCAGCTGCCTCAGCTCCGCGATCATTTTATCGTTTGCCAAAATTGTGGCCTCGGCTTGGCCCAGTTGTTTTTGGAGTCCTCGGGTTTGCCTGTGTAGGCTTCTGGTATTCGGTTCCATTTCCCTGGATGAATTTTGGACTCCCCCCACCCTGGGTCTCATCCTTGAGGTCCTAGCTCTCGGCCATACCATGGCATCTTTTCCTTCTAACTCCTTCTTTGTCCCATCCATCCGCGGATAGTATCCCACAGAGATTTCCTTCATCCTGTGCATCTTGCATTTGATGTTGAAGTACTGTTTCCAGTGCTTGAGGGCATGGTCCAGGCATGTACCGAACTTTTTCTATTCTCTTGGGACCTATCCTAAGCCTTCCTAGTCCCTGTAGTGTGTGGGACATCCATCGTCGTAGCATACCGTCCATGACATGGCATTATGCTGTGCTTGTTTTTCCCTTTCCCAGAGTTCTTCATCGGTCGGCCCCATGAATCAGTATTCAGTGCTGGTCGGTCTGGTTCGGTGGGGGCTATTGCCCCAGCCCTCGTGTTGTTACAATGGTGTGGGAGTCTTTCCCCTGCCTTTGTCTTGGTTGAATGTGATCGTTACCTGGGCCGGGCTTGCCTGGGTATCGCTGGTGGAAGGTTGAGATGTTATCTTATGCGTGTTTGAAGTTGTGTACGAAGTACCAAGTTTTATCGTGTTTGGGCGAATATCCCATCCACTTGGCTCAGTATTGGTGGTGACCATGGAAGAAGCGAGAATCGACTATTTTGTCAAGCTCGTACTCTGGTTCTCCGTTGAGTTCCATCAGAGGAGGAGGAATAATTGTTTGTGAGGGAAACTTGTTGTCGTTGTGTAATTCGAGTAGTGAGATGTGGAATGTGTTGTATATTCGCATCGAGGATGGGATGTCAGGTTTATAAGCTCGGCTGCCCACACTTTCCAGTATCATGAATGGTCCGATTTTCTTGTAGTCTAATTTTTTTGATGCTTATGTTATACGGATATTGCATTGTATTAGCCATATCATATCTCCTGGTTGTATGTTCGGATCCGATCTTCCGTGCTTATCGTATTGCTCTTTTTGCCGTTGTTGTACTTGACACATTTCGTATTGTAATGTCTCCTGTAGTTTTCCTATATCTGTTTTGTCTGGTATTATACCATTAATCGTATGATATGTGGTCTGACTTTGTAGATATTGTCCATAATTCGCGAAGAAGGGTGTCATGCCGATTGTTTCTTGCTTTCCATTATTGTATGCGAATTCGGCCATTGATAGCAGTTTGTACCAATCATCTTGTTGGTAATTGACATAGGCCCGTAAATCTTGCTTGAGTATCACGTTTACGCATTCCGTTTGTCAATCCGTTTGCAGGTGAAATGCTGTGCTCAGCCTGTTTTGTATCCCCATTTCTCCGATTACTTTCTTCCCTAATCCTGATATGAATAGTGTTCCTTGGTTGGTAATGATATTCTTTGGAAGGCCGTGAAGTCGGAAGACTTCTCGGAAGAATGTTTGTATAAAATCCCTTGTGCTGATATCTTTTCTGAATGGAATGAAATGACTTATTTTGGTCAGACAATCCACCATGACCAGGATACTATCGCAATTTTCTGATGCTGGTAGGTCTGTGATGAAATCCATAGTAATAGTTTCCCATGGTCATTCTGGAACTTTGTTTGATTTCAGTAATCCATATGGTTCATGTTTAGCCGTTTTCGTCCTTTGGCATATGTCGCAGTTTTTGACATATCATTTGTCATCTTCACGTAATCCTGGCCAATAGAATGACCTCATGATGAATGCCGTGGTTTTAGCTGTTCCTCCATATCTTGCTATTCGGATATCGTGGTGTTGTTGTATCATGTCTGTCCTTATCTCTGCTTTTTCCAGAATTTATTGTTTTCTGTCGTACCACATGTTTCCATCCTCCCATTGGCATAAACCCAGAGCAATTCCTTTCATCTTCTTTTTTTCTTCCTTCAATTCTTCTCTTATTCCCTGAATTGTTTTGTCTCTTTCGTTTGCCTTCTCAATTTTCTTTTCCTCCGTTAATGTGAATTGGATAACCTCCATTGCCTCGAAGTAGGTTTTTGGTAATTGTGTTCGTATTTTTTGTTTGATTCTTTCGTCTTATTTTGTTTGTTATTTGTTGCTTGCAATCCTTGTGAGAGCATCTGGCTTTCCGCTCTCTTTGCCTGGTCGGTGTAACCGGTACGGGTACTTGGTTATTGGTTTTGTTTTATGTTTTGTTTTAAGTATCGCTTTGATACTTGGTTTGTTTTAAGTATCGTTTGATACTTGGTTTTGTTTTATGTTTTGTTTTAAGTATCGCTTTGATACTTGGTTTGTTTTAAGTATCGTTTGATACTTGGTTTTGTTTTATGTTTTGTTTTAAGTATCGCTTTGATACTTGGTTTGTTTTAAGTATCGTTTGATACTTGGTTTTGTTTTATGTTTTGTTTTAAGTATCGCTTTGATACTTGGTTTGTTTTAAGTATCGTTTGATACTTGGTTTTGTTTTATGTTTTGTTTTAAGTATCGCTTTGATACTTAAAGAGTTTTACCAAAGAGTATCAATTGATACCCTTGATTAGTTTCGTTCATGCTAGACATGAACAGAATTGTGCATTTAAAGACCGCCTGTTTCTACGATAGAAAAGGCAGACTTCGACAGACAGTATTTCAATATACTTGGTTGAACGGTTACTTCTTGGTTCCTCAGTACGCCCTCGAAGCCTCCTTTAGTTCTCAGCTCTCGCCTCCTCTCTGGAAGAGCAGGCCACCTGCCAACTATCGTATCCATTACCGTTAACGTGATTAGCACCTTGCGAACACGTTACATTTTTTTAACCTCAGCAAGTGGTTAAGAACCTGTCCCCGGATTTAGGCCTGATCAACCTATCGGTATCCACCTCAGAACGCTAGCGGAGAGAAGCGGCAGAATTTCAGTATATTCGGCTTCATCTCAAACCCAAGATAGAGTCTTTAACGACCAGAAGTGGGAAGCAAATCCCACGGCAAGACCTTACTAGGAAGAAACAACCCCGGCGCTCTGCTAAAGAGCCCGGCGATCCGGCAAACACGGAAGATACACAACCTCCAGGAGAATTCCCTTCTACTCCAGCAAAGAAGCCTTCCTTCGAACTCCCAAACGACCCCGAATCTAGTAGCGATTCAGATATGGCTAGCACAGGAGGAGGGCCTTCTGGAGGAGGGAAATCTCGGGCAAGACCTGAAGAAGAGGAGGTACGCGCAGCATTTGAACCCCCTAAGTTTAAACTTCACCTCCCAGCGAAATTCACAGCCGAAGGGAAAGACCTCAAACCTGAAGCTTTTGAACGATGGGCCACAGAACTCTCACACTTCCTACTCTTACAAGGAAAAGATGGGGAAGACCCTACAACCGGACTTATCATTGGATCATTCTGTGAAGGAAAGGCAACCGACGCATACCACCAATGCTATAAGGACTTCGGCGGGAATGTAAGATTAAGAGGATCTACAGTTCTCGATTACTTGAAAGGACGATTCCAATCCTCTATAACCAACGACCTCCTATACAACAAATTTAACCAGCTCCAGCAAGTTAACGGAACACATGTCAAGCGAATCACCGATGTGGCCACGGACCTAATAATGTATAAGGATCGAATGGAGAGAGGAAGTATCTCCAAATACATCCTGAAGCGACGATTCTACGACACTATGCACCCTACCCTCCGGCGAGAGGTAGAACCACTCGAGGAAGACGGCGATGATAATGCAGTAATAATTGCTAGAGCAGAACGAAAGGACGCCATTCTCCATGAGACCAAGGCCTACAAAACACAGACATCCTCTAATAGGAACAGCCAGCCACGACACAAAGCCTCCAGCAACTCTGAAGACGATACCCCTCGAGTTTTCAAGAAGAAGAAATCCTCCAAAGAATCGAGACGGCAAAAGGGAGAATGCTTTGAATGTGGAAAAACAGGGCACATGGCAAAGAACTGTCCTACGAAGAAAGGAAAAGGAAAGGCTATAAAAAAAGAGGCGTCGGCCAACAATATTGAAAGCGATTACGCTCCATCCAGTGAATATGAAGAGATCCACATTGGGTACATCGATGTGGAATGCAACAGTGTTCGACCTCCAGCTACATTCAAAACACACACTGCTCTAGAAGGCACTATCCTGATCAATGGCAAAAAGGCGCGAGTCCTATTCGACACTGGTGCAATCGGAAGAGATATGATCAGTAATGCCTTTGTCTCTGTCCATGGACTCCCTACCCGAGACCTTAACCAACCCATACCAGTCAATATGGCAGTAAAAGGATCACGATCCACAAGCCATAAAACCTGTAGTGCGACCATTCGACTTGGTTCTGCAGTCCTACCCCCCTAGGAAATGCTGGTTGGAAATTTAGCCAAATACGATGCCCTAATAGGCATGCCCTTCCTGAATCGTCACAAAGCTATAATCAGGTGTGGGGAATCAACTATCGATTTCCCAGATCAGAAGGTCAGAGTCTCATGCAAGCCAACAAGCGGAGAATACCGAGCTGCAGTCTGTGAAACAACTGCCCTACGACTATTGGATGAGTATTCTGATGTCTTCCCTGACCAAATACCCGAAGAACTACCACCTATGAGAGAAGTGAATCACCACATCCGCCTCCGAGACCCTTCCAATTTCAAGAACCAACCCACCTACTCTATTCCTGAAGCATACAAAAGCCCACTTTGTGATTGGATCAACCAACAACAAAGAAGAGGAGTCATCTACCGGGCAGAAGCCCCTGGTGCCGCTCCTATGTTTGTTCAACCCAAAGCAGATGGCAAAAGAATCCGCCCCTTGGTTGATCTCAAACTACGGAATGAAAATACGGTTATGGACAGCTCCGCTATCCCAAACCAAACACAGATCCTAAATGCAGTTGGACGGGCTAGATTCCGAAGTAAGATTGATCTAAGCGATGCCTACTTCCAAACTAGGTTAGACCCAGAAAGCGAACACTACAACAGTTTCAAAACACCCTTCGGAAGTTTCATTAGCCGAGTTATGTTACAAGGTGATATGAATGCGCCCGCCACCTTTATGCGAATTATGGAAAACCTCCTAAGCGAATACCTCCACCATTTTGTTTGGGTCTACATTGATGATATTCTCATCTTCTCAAACACCATAACAGAACACGCCTACCATATAGGTTTGGTTTGTACCAAACTTAGGGAAGCTAAATTTTATGCTAGCAGAAACAAATCAATCCTATTTGCCGATAAACTCGATATCCTAGGACATGTTATAGATAATGAGGGAATACACGCAGCCCCAGGAAAAATAGCCTGTTTAACGGAATGGTCAACACCCCAGAATCAAAAAGAACTCATGCGATTCCTAGGACTAGTCAACTACATTTCCCAGTTCCTCCCACACCACGCCACTGTGACAGCGCCGCTCACAGACCTTACCGGCAATGCAGAATTTGTCTGGACCCACACTCATGACCAAGCCTTTACCAACATCAAGGAATTGATTAAAAATGCCAACGTTATTCAACCTATCAACTATAGTAAACCAGAACCGATATGGCTGATTACTGATGCATCGGATGTTGGAGTTGGAGCATGGGTTGGGCAAGAGGCCTCCCATAAATCGGCAAGGCCGGCGGCATTACACAGCAGGAAGTTCACTAACTCACAGATGAACTATGGAACAACAGACAAGGAAGCCCTTGCTGTGATTGATGCTCTCGCCGCTTTCAACCACATCCTGATGGGCAATACCTTCACTATTGTTACCGACCACCAACCGCTCACTAATCTTAAAACAGAAAAGATACCGGGAAGAAGAAGAACAAGATGGATAGGCGAGATCAGCAAATACGATGCAAAAATCATCTATACCCCTGGAAGAACGAACTATTTAGCCGATGCTCTCTCTCGCCTATACGAGAATCAAGACCTTGCAAACCCTCCCCTTGTTCAGGACCACACAAGACAAAGCGAGGACAGCCCTGACGACACCTCCTATGAACAAGAACCGTCAATGGCTACCGCCAGCTCTGCCGATCCCTCCAATCCTTTCTCTTACACCATGTACAGTGCTGCCGGAACAGAACGAGGAAAGGACATTAATGAAGAATGGAAAGACAATTGCATTCTCCGTAGCACACCTCCTCACGAACTTGAACAAAGCAGAACCCACTGGTCCCACTGTTATCACGACACCTGCCCTTTTCACCAAACTGAGATCAAGTTCGGCAACAGATACCAGCGACCGTACTATATGCCTGCTGATGATTCCAAAGACACCAGCTTCGATACCGCAGAAGGAGAAGAAGAAAGGATCGATGGAAATGAGTCAACCCAAAACCCTCATGTCCTTAATCCTGCTCCAACACGATACCAAGGCCTTGAAGAACTCGAACAAGCAGCAGCCTACGTGGATGCAATGTCGTTTTTACAACCCCCACAGTCAGCCCCGCCATCCTCTCCTCCAATGATCGATTCATGACCACTATATGGTGGACCCTTACGAGTATACAACAATGAAACCATTGTCTCGGTCATACCCCCTACTATTCCCGAGCATCGGCGTCAAATCTACGAAACCTTTGAGGAACAGGAAGCCCCTATCGAACCAACAAGAGGATCCCTAATCGAGGATGAACGAGATGTTAGATCAACCACAGAAGAATTAACCTCCTCTTTCCGAAGCCAAATGATAGCAGGATACCGCCATGACCCGATTTACTTCAAAGCCATGGATGCCTCCAGGCATGGAGACCTCGCCCCCTACAACATATCCAATGGAATGGTCTTTACCAGCACCCGTTATGGAGAACATTACCTATACGTACCAAAAGGCCATATGTTCAACGGAAGGACGATTAGAGAATATGTCTTATCCGAGATTCACAACAAAGGATACCATAGTGCAGATCGCAACCTCCAATATGCCTCAGAATATGTCTACTGGCCTGAAATACGAAAGGACTTCCGCGATTTTGTCTGGCAATGCGAACTCTGCCAGGCAAATAAGGAGCGAACACAACTTCCTGAAGGGAAAGCTCAGTCCCTCCAACTACCATGTGAAATATTTGAATCCTATGCCATCGATTTCGCAGGACCATTCAACAAGTCCGCCGGATATGACACCATATTGGTAGTGGTGGATCGATTCTCTGGATACACCTGGTTAATACCAATGAAGGTTACCGACTCCTCCAAAGACACTTGGAATAACCTACAACGACACTTATTTACCCCCCACGGGTTCCCCTTATCTATTGTCAGTGATGCTGATCCCCACTTTACCGCCAGATTCTGGAAGCAAACTCTAACCTCTCTCGGAATAAACCACATTATGGCTGCCCCAGGACACCATGAGACTAATGGCCAAGTAGAACGAAAAATCCGCGAGGTCAAGACCGGGATTAGGAACATGATCAATGAACGACAAACCAACTGGGAACCAGCTCTATTTGAACTAGCCGCATATATCAATGCCGGATTTTCAGATACCCTGGGAATGTCACCATATAAGGCAGTCTTTGGCCGCCAATACCCACTCCTACCTACAACTCTATTCACGAACTCCTCAGTCCCTGCCTCCGATGACCATCTAAACCGCCACCAAGCAATTCGGAACGATGCCTTCCAAGCTGTTCAGGCTGCCCGATTCCGAAGCACCACTACTGCCCAGAAACGACGGCGCAAACATGTTCCCATCTCACCAGGAGACATGCTCATGGTACACGGTAACATGTTTATTACCAATGTCGGACGCAGCAAGAAACTACAACCCCGATGGCGAGGACCCTTCCAAGTCATATCCTTTGACGAGCATACAGAGAATTACACTGTCCAGATGGATGGACGCATGTACCGCCGCAATACTGCAGTCTTCCATGCCTCAGCTGTCAAACGATTCCATCCCAATGACGACTCCAAGTTTCCTGGAAGAACCCACTCTCGGCCTGCACCTATCATCATCGAGAAAAAGGATGAATGGGAAGTTGAAGAAATCAGAGACCATCGCCTTTGGCATGGAAATGATCAATTCCTAGTCAAATGGAAAGGATATCCGACGAGCGAAAACAGTTGGGAACCACTGGAAGGACTTGAGCACGCTATGGATATGGTAAACGGATGGTGGAAAGACAACATGCCAAATGAATCCCTCCCCCCAACAATCAATTATATCACCATGTGCTGGACACCTACAATGCCAGAAACTGAGCGATGGCACGCAGAACTCGAAACTAGAGATGGATTTTGGGCACCACACTTTGAGTCAGAGTTCGAAAGTAGCGATGAGGAGAATCAAGCTATGGAGCAGGCTCTCGACAACTTTATCTAGTCACCAATCACCATCCGAATACCATAACGAGGTCAAACTATGTGGAGCTCAATGTGAGGCAGCGACAACAGGTTGTTGGACTGTTGTTGAACCGCGATGCTATCCAACTTGAAGACTACTTCGAAATCCTCTGGATTGACTACTGTCCTGATTGTGATCATGCTTGGATTGACGTACAGCACGAATCTGGTATTCGTGACTACTGTGATTTAGATTTCTTCGAGTCTAAGTGTTTCCTTAGAGTTTCCTCTTGTCCTTGGTGTGATACCTATGATGAAGAGTTTTTGGCGGAAACTGAAGCCATGAGTTTCTCGGAATCTGCCTTTGATGATTATTAGGTTTTGTTTGTTTAAACAGTTGTTTTGTTTTGGGGAATGTAACCGGTACGGGTACTTGGTTATTGGTTTTGTTTTATGTTTTGTTTTAAGTATCGCTTTGATACTTAAAGAGCTTTACCAAAGAGTATCAATTGATACCCTTGATTAGTTTCGTTCATGCTAGACATGAACAGAATTGTGTATTTAAAGACCGCCTGTTTCTACGATAGAAAAGGCAGACTTCGACAGACAGTATTTCAATATACTTGGTTGAATGGTTACTTCTTGGTTCCTCAGTACGCCCTCGAAGCCTCCTTTAGTTCTCAGCTCTCGCCTCCTCTCTGGAAGAGCAGGCCACCTGCCAACTATCGTATCCATTACCGTTAACGTGATTAGCACCTTGCGAACACGTTACAGTCGGTATTTAATTTTGAAGTTGTATTTGCTGAAGTGTTCCATCCACCTTATCTGGCAGTCATTCAGTTCTTTCGTAGTCATGAATGGGACCAGATTCTTATAGTCAGTTAGAATTCGGACTGGATGGTCATCGTTCAGAATGTATCTCCTCTATTCCTTTAATGCTTGAACTATCGCTAAAAGTTCTTTGTTCCCAGTGTCATAGTTGCACTCTGCAGAGGTTATTATCTTGGATTGGTAAGACACTGGCCTCTATTTTCAGTCTTTGCATTGTTGCGATAGTATGCTTGAGTACACATATTTTGAGGGGTCTGTTTCGATCATTGTCTATCAGTTTGTGTTGAAATGAAGCAGTATGGGTGCCGATGTTAGATACGTCCGTATTGCATCATATGCTTTCTGTTCTGTTTCTCCCCATTCCCATTTCTTGTCTTTCTTTATTAGGTTATAGAGTGGTTTTGCAAGCCTGCTAAATCTCTCTATAAACCTTCAATAAAAGTTGCAGAATCCCATAAAGCATTGAACATCTGTTTTGTTGTTTGGTTTGGCCCAATCCCATATTGCTGCCGTTTTGACTGGGTCGACCTTGACCCTACTTCGATTGATGATGAATCCAAGGTATTCCATTTCTTCTTTATGGAATTCGCATTTTGTTGGTTTGTGTCACGAACATCGCTTAGCGAGGAAAGGGTTTTCGCGTGACACATGGTTACGAGTCACAGGTATGTTATTGTTTCACACATATGACCAATTCGGGTTATATGATTTGTTATGTGTGGGATTTGTGATGCTTTCACACATGGCTCAAGTATGAGTCATGGGACATGCACCTGATGAGTATGCCTTACGAGTATGCCTTACGAGTGTGCCTTACGGGTAAGCCTTACGCATATGATTTATGTTTCGCACATGACCTCATTATGATGTCATGGGTTTCGTGCATATGGCTCAGTCGAGTCATATGACTTGTTTATTGCGTTATGATTGGTTTTTGAGTTTTGCACATGACCTCACTATGAGGTCATGGGTTTTGAGCATGTGATCACTTTGGTCATATGACTAGTTTGTTATGATTTAGTTTCGCACATGTGACCACTTTAGGTCACATGACTAAAGGCGGGAAGAACACTATATAAGGAGGCTGATGCGGCCGAGGAAGATAGGTTCTTCACGCTTTGTTTTAAGTACTTTTTCTACTTATTACTTTAACGAATACAAAATACCTTTACGACCTTTATCCTTATTGCAATGTTATCGTTACGCCAAGGAAGGTGCTTTACGAAGAAGAGTTAGAGAAAGCTTACGATAGGCGTTCCCGGTAGAAGACAAGGGTCTTGTACTATTGGTAACGTAGGCAGAGGCCTAAAGCTATCGTAAGATAAAAGAAGAAGAAGACAGGAAGAGAAGTATCGTTCCCTGTCACCAAGCAATAACTATCTAGAGAGGGATCTTTACAGTTTGATCTTCATTCCCGATCCCTGTATTGCGGCCATAATACTGCTGATATCCTTCTGGTATTGTTGCATGTTTTCAGAGTAGATGAGTATGTCATCTAAGTATATGATGCAACATATGTCGAGGTATTTATTGAGTACCCTGTTGATCCATCTTTGGAATGAAGTCGGTGCATTTGTTAGCCCAAAAGGCATAACTAAGTATTTGAACATTCCATATCTTAAGGCGAATATTGTCTTCCATTCGTCTTCTGCCTCAATGCATATATTGTGGTATGCATTCTTGATGTTGAGCTTGGTGAATTATTTTGCAGACCGTAGTCTATCCAGTGCCTCTCCAATTAAGGGTAGTGGATATCGATCATTCTTGGTAACTGAATTGAGGACTTTGTTGTCCATACAGAGTCTCATTTTTCCATCTTTCTTTTTGACGAATAGTATTAGAGATCATCCTGATACGAAGGAGTCTCTGATCCATTCTCGCTTTACGTTATGCTCGATGTACTTTCTAGATTCTTTAAGCTCCGATGCGCCTAGGGGGTATAACTTCTTGTAGTGGATCTCTTTTGTTTTTCCTGGTTTCTCATTTTTGACCCACTGAATTTCGTGATCTATTCCTGGTCTTTGAGGTGGTAGCTCTGTAGCTTCCTCTTCTTGGAATAGGTTAGTGAAGTGATGACATTCCTTTGCAATCAATTCTTTCCATCCCTTTTTGCTTTGGTATTTTTTGTCTTGGATTGCTAGTTCCGTGCTGATGTTGATTTTCGCTAGGATGTTACAAAGATGGCTTGGCATGAAAGAGGTTTTCATGTGATGCATAGTTATGAGTCACAGGTATGTTATTGTTTTACACATATGACTCATTTGGGTCATATGATTTGTTATGTGTGGGATTTGTGATGCTTTCGCACATGGCTCAAATGTGAGTCATGGGACGTGCGCCTGGTGAGTATGCCTTGCAAGTGTGCCTTGCAGGTAAGCCTTGCGCATATCATTTATGTTTCACACATGACCTCATTATGAGGTCATGGGTTTCACGCATATGACTCAGTCGAGTCATATGACTTGTTTATTGTGTTATGATTGGTTTATGAGTTTTTTGAACATGATCTCGCTATGAGGTCATGGGTTTTGAGCATGTGATCACTTTGGTCACAAGACTAGGTTGTTATGATTTGGTTTCGCACATGTGACCACTTTAGGTCACATGACTACGGGCGGGAAGAATACTATATAAGGAGGCCGATGTGGCTGAGGAGGATAGGTTCTTCACACTTTGTTCTAAGTACTTTTCCTACTTCTTGCACTCGGTGTTGGAAGTGAGCATAACAAATACTTTACCTTATTTCACCCGCGATAAATACTTCATCTACCGTTACTTGTTTGTATTTTTCGTTTCGGGCGGTCGGTTAGAAGTAGTTGTTCTCGCTTAGATGTCACTTCAGTGTAAGATATCCATGGCCTGGTCCCGGTAATTGCTGAGTGAAGTTTGGGCGAGGATGGCATCTCTGACAGCCTCCTCTTCCACGGATTCTCCCCCCCATTCAAGGATGTCATCCCCCGTTCGGTTCGACTCCAACCCCTCCTCCTCGCTTGAGACAGCCCGTGTGGCCTTGTCTCTTGCGCCCGCTACTGAGGCCGACCATGGCCTCATCCCTACAACTACACTGTCATATGTTGCACCCAAAGGCAACTTTAGTTTCCTCCAGTTTCACCACTGTCAGGGGTGTCAGAACACGGTAAACCCACAGTTTGATGATTTGGTTTGGCAAATAGTCACTGAGGCGACCGTTGCCACGATGAAAGAAGTGGAGGTTTTGGTGAGAGGTTTCCTAATGGGGAGTGGCTGTTCAGCCACGTGTGGCATGAACAAAGACACTACCACCGGACTCTTTGTTCAGTTCAATTCGGACTGTGGCTCAGAATATTCTCCAGCCCCCGCACCTTCCCCTCCTAAAGATTCTCAGGCTATAGTCCCTGAATCCTCCGTCCCCCCCTCCGTGGACAACTCAACTGCCACCACGGTTGAGGCCAGCTCCTGGTCCACTACTCCCCCCCTCGCTAGGGCTGTCTAAAGCAAGATGCCCAGCTTCCTCCGCCAAGTCCACAATACTGGGACCGGCTTCTCGACTCTCCTTCCTGGCAGGAATGCCTTCAGGCGAAAGAGCTCTTTACGAAACCCCGAAATTCAAGCTGGACGACCCTGATAACGAGGATTATAATCCTTCTACCTCCGGAACACGCCGCCAGACACAGTCGGCATCTCCTGCTAAGCGATCTGCTACTCCTCTCCTTGGTCCCCAATTTTTGAGAGCTATCAATGTTGATGAGGGACGGAAAAAACAGATTGTTCCCGCTCTTCCTGGCCTTTCCCTAGTTGTTCACCTGGGGCACCTGGCCATCCCCCCGCCTGTAGTACTCCCATCGACAATCGAGGCCACACCCCCATCTCCATCCCCGCTAGTAACTGAGGATGTCCTACCCACCTCTGAGGTGCTGGCCAGGGATACCCCTATGGAACTGGATAATGGATGTAAGTCAGAAACGACTGGTTTGGGGGACAGCATACACGCCCCTTCACCAGCTTTAGGTTCATCATCCCCGCCTATCTTTGAAAGGTGGGTGTTACCTCCTAAAGGCCAAATAGAGGATCCCTCAGAAGGCCCCAGTGGAGACTCAACCCCATTGGAGATTCAGCTCCCAGAGACCCAACCAGAGGATGCCGACACTGTAGTGGCCTAGGTAGATTCAATCATGGCAGGTGTCTGTGAGATACTGGATGCTGGTAGGACTCCCTCTCCTGGACCCCGCTCAGGTAGCGTAATCGGGTCCATGTTGGAAGGCCTAGAGGACATCCGGTCTGGCAATACTCAACCTCTCCTCTCGTCGGAATCCTGGTCGATTGAAGACGACATGGTACAGGACGTGCGAACTTGGATGAACAGTGGCCCCACCTTTGACAATAAAGGTCCAAGGAACGGGATAAACTACTGGAGTCGAGTTCATGTCTTGGAACAGGCAGTAAAGGCGCTGACTGACATTGTTGGCAAATAAGGGGAGGAGATTGAAGCCCTGTGGGTAAAGTTGTCTCCCCGCCGCCGGCCCCCCCCTGCTGTACCTCACAGCACCTCCACTGTCTCTTCGGAGACAACCCAACAGCCCCCTACCCCTAAGAGAAAGGAGGCCTCTACGCAGGCTCCTACTGCTAAAGCCTCTTTTACAGAAGTAGTAAAAAGAATGGCATACGTGCCCAAACCCCCCACTGGGCCACCGGAAAGGGTGCATCCTACACGGCCCATATCTGCGGCCTCATCCCACCACTCTAGCAGTAGCAGCAGCTCCTCCAGCAAAGGCGGGGGTAGTCTTGCGAGTAGCCCATGAAGGTGAAGGCAAGTCTGTTCACTGGGAAGAAGAGGAGGGGGAGGAAGAAGATAAAAAGAAAGATCGAAGGAAGCGTGGCAAACACTTGAGTAGTGGTACCAGAAGGAGAAGAAAGGCTGCCAGAGAGGCTGGCAAAGAAAGGGAGATGGCCACCTCGGCCAAGACTCAGGGAAAGGCTGATAAACAGGAATTGGCTCCGGGGAATGCGACACCTGTTACTATGGCAGCTCAGTCCGGGCCAGTAGCCTTGGCCAACGTCAAAGTAGCTACGGCTCACACAAGGCAGAAATACCGACGGGTACCAATGGGGCCCCCAGACCCACTAAACTCGGTACCGCCACCGCCACGCTCGTTGCCAACCCCAAATGCCAGAGGGAGGCACATCACCATGTGCTTCGCCACGCGGAAGAAGGTTGCCCTACCAGAAGGCATTGGTATTGAGGCGATCCGAAATCAGATTAACGTGACCTTTTCCAACCAGGGAAAGATTTGAGGAAATGCGCCTTATATTCGCGCAGGACACGTCCGGTCGGAAATCGGATGCATTTTCCTGACTTTGGCGGCACACTCCATGACAGAGTTAGGCAACTGGCTTGATAAAGCCAGGCTCGACCTACTTAGGGAATTGTCACTCCCGGAGTTTGAGTTCCAGAGGAATTTGGAAAAGGTGAAGATCTTTGTTTCTGGTGTCCCACTTGCTAACACAGGACGGGGATAGATTTGGAAAGTGGAAGGATGGACTGGAAGCGTGGCTTTTGACGGCCTTCACACTGATCTGGAGAAATCCAATACTGGTATAGTAACCGTCTCCCGGCTCGACATTATGGGGTCCATACACGCCATGAGGCAGGCCAATGCTACGAGCTGTGGCATCTGTTTCGTGGTGGAAAATAACGAGGCCATCAAGGAAAGGCTAGCGGAGGGAAGAATTTGGTTGCTAGGAGGTGCCCGCAACGTCCAGATTTTCGAAGAGTACCGCCCCCTTAAGGTATATGGTAAGTGCCTTGAAACTAGCCACTTTGAAGTGACATGTGGCCGCTCTCCTCGGTGCCGATTCTGCTTCGGAGAACATTTTTCTCGGGAGTACATGTGTAGCAAGCTGGCTTGTCCTGGAGGAGTGGGTCAGGCCTGTGGATATACCAGGAGACAGTGTTGGCTGTATGACCGGATGGACCACTTCACAGGATATGAGCGACGCCCAGGTATCAAAACATCATCCCCAACTCCACCTTCCTCACCTGCTGGGCAAGGAACAGCCACACCAACAAGACCCGCCAAGGAACCTGTTAGAAAAACAGAACAGCAGGGAAGGAGGGCAGAAAAGAACAGAAGGAGAAGATGCCGTAGCCATGGGAGGTCCCCAATGCCCAGGCTTGTCGAGATCAGCAGTGATGAGGAAGATGAGGCTCCCCGCCATAAGTCGGAAAAGGCCAAGGGTAAGGAACCAGAACGGCCTTCCCCCTCCCCTTCCCTGGCACATGGAATTTTGAAAACCAGGGCCGGCACCACCACTAAACCCCGTGATGAGGAAACGAGTTGGGTGGCCAGGGATCCGGACATCGGCTCCGCCTATGCCTCTGGCCCTTGCGGCCCGAGTGGATCAGTTGAGGCCCCCTTTTAATGCTTATTACAACATTGGCATTAAACGTGGGGAGGAGTAGTCGGAATTGGGTGCTGGTGTTTGATTTGTTTTCCTTTGTTGATTTGTTGTTTATTATTGGACCTCTTGTAGATCGGGAGGGACAACATGTACCAGTAGATGTTGATGGGTGGGATTTGTTTTCCTTTGTTAAAAAGTTAGGTGTTGAGGTATTTGTTCGGTCCCATATTTGTGGACTGTTTGAAGTGGTGGGGTATGGGGAAGGTAGTGCTCGGATTGGGTATTGGGAGAAAGGGGCAAAGAAGGTACTCGCTGGAGTTTACTTTCAACTCGGTTATACTAAGGACTAGTTTGTCCGATGGTTGGATGAGCTTGGGGAACCTGACATTGCATTTGGGGATTTCAACGCCAGACATCAAGACTGGGACCCCAACACAGACCATAACAATACTGGTAGACAGTGGCTGAAACTGTGGTTTACAGCCCCGACTCGCGACATGAATATGGTACCTCCAACAGTGCCAACCTTTGGAGATATTTCCAGCATCGACCTGGGCCTACATCGGGTACCCTATATCTGACATCGATACATGGACGCTGCTGGCTGCAAGCATAGTGCTCAAGCCCTCAAGCTGAAGGTGGACCTCCCTGATAATATTATGCGTCGGAGGCGGGCTTGGAAAAAAGCAGTTTGGGAAAAGGTTGGGAAGCAGTTAGACGCCCTTAAAGAGGTGGGAGATGAGAAGTTGTGGGAAGGAGTGAGGCGTGTGGTCGACGCACTCCCACGAGCCTCCATTGGCAGAGGTCGGTGCGAGTGGTAGACACCGAAGTTGGAAACAATGAGGTTGGATGTGGCCCGGCTATGACGATACTCTAAGCGCAAGGTGGAGCGGATGGAAGACTACAAACTCCTCAGGAGTGTTTACCGGGCTTGCCTGTTGAGGGCCAGGTTCGAACACAGCAGGGCCAAAATAGCTGAGAGTCAGGATCTGGACATATTTCGGCTGGCACGAAAATTAGAAGCCAAGTGAACACTTCCCTCCATGGCCTGACCAGATGGATCTTACGCCATGACACACTCCAATCTCAGCGACCTGATTGCACGACAGCTATCCCCTGGCGATCCTGCCCCTTGGAAGCATTCCATGATTGATATGGACAGTGCTCAAGAAACGGAGATTGCCCTTGCTAGGTCCCCTACGAACACAGGACCAGGCGAGGACGATATCGGATATTCTTTCATACAGTTCAGGAAGGGGAGGGATGCAACGACTTTGCAGCATCTGGTCGACTACGGGCTGCGTCACGATATTCTGGATTGGCATTGAGCAGAGGTAGTGCTCATACCAAAGCTGGACAAATCCAGATACGATGTCGTCAAGTCATGAAGAATGATACACCTCCTCCCGACACCTGCAAAGGTGGCAGAACGCGTAATCCTGCTAAGATTGACCAAGCACCTTGACCTGGGGGAAACACAGTTTGGTTCTCGCCGGAAGAAGGGGGTTCACAATGCCATGGCGGTGGTCTTTGAATTCCTACAGCATAATGAGGGCTATAAACGGCTGATTTTGTCCATGGACGTTGAAGGGGGATTCGATAACATTAATGTTGACCTCCTGTCAGACTTCCTGGTTGCCTGGGGGTGTCCGTCAAACCTGTGTCGGTGGGTACGAAGATGGACTTCCTGTCTGTCGATTCATTTCCATTTCAATGGGTGCGTATCCAAGACCTACTATGTCAGCAAAGGGGTGTCCCAGGGCTCGCCTCTATCTCCTTTTCTCTTCGGGGCCTACGTGGCAGATATATTCACACCACGGATGCGATACTCCCCTGGGGTCCGACAATTAGTGGTCTCATAGGTTGATGATGGAGTCATTATGGTGGCTGCAGACTCTTGTAACGCTGCCTGATACCATACAGGGGAAATCTTTGCAGACTGCGACCGCATAGCAAGGGCTAGAGGAATGGGGTTTAGTGCACTCAAGACTCAGTGGATTGGGTTTGGGGATAAGGCGTGGGGAGGAATGGAGTTGTTAGGAGAAATGGTTTTGCCTTCTGAGGATTTGTGGGTTCTTGGGTATAGGTTCCATGTATTTCTTAACTTTTCTTCTCATGTAAAGTACTGGTTGGAAAGGGGGTTGGGTGTTAGAAGAAGGATTTCAGCATTGGGGAGAAGGTTTGGGAGTGTCGGTGGGCTAGGGGTGTGGGAGACTTGCTGCTTGGTGCAGGCAGCCTACCTTCCGACCGTTTATTATGGACTTGAATTTGTAACCGACCACGGGTCGTATGTGAAACAAATTCAGGTCCACATCAACGACTGCCTCCGATCAGTTTTCCGAACCCCTGTGAAGCTGGCAAACAATATACTGCTGGCTGAGTTCGGAATACTACCCGTTGCCATCCAGGGAAGGTATCTGCAATGGAGGTGCTACAGCCGATTTATTGATTACCAATACTGTGATCAACACCCTTGGTTCGGTGAGATACTGCTTAGTTGGAAATAGGAAGGGATGGTGGCACATCGGCAGAGCTCGGACAAGGAACTCGGCTGCCGCCCCACAGTTACGATTGGGAAAGGAAAGGCGGTGATGGCTGCACGTCACCGGACACAGTACATGGACCTTTGCAAGTCCTCAGATGTGGTTGTATACACAGACGGGTCCAAGTCCTCTGAAGGGGCCGGTGTGGCATGGGCGGTATTTGAGAAAGGGGCCCTGACTCGTATCGACGGGTGCTTGGTTCCCCCATCTTGGAGCATTGTTGAGTGTGAGATATTTGCGGTCGTCTGTGCACTCCGACATGCGCAAGGGATAGGCAAGAGCCGCCCAGTTCATGTGTTTCTGGACTGCGTCCCAGCCCTCACCCTGGTAGACAGCATGTTGTCGGAAGGAGATTCGGCTGAACTGTGAGAGGTTATGGTACCACTGCTTAATGAATTTAGCCACGCCAGCCTTAGCTGGGTTCCGGGACACATGGGCATCGACGGCAATGAGATGGTAGACCTAAAGGCTAAGGTCTGCGCAGGTCACCCGCTGCACCCTCTGCTTTGCAGAGGGGTTAGCTTTGGGATCGGGCATGCAGCTCTGGCTTGCGGACTGCAAAAAGAAGAATGGGGTTCCTGGCACGATAGGGAGGGGCATGGGTATTATGCTCGTGAACCAAGGGCACCTCGGCATCTTCGTGGTCTCACCCGCATGGATTCCTATATTTTGCTGAGGATTCACAGTGGGACGGGGTTGGTCGGCAATGACAGTTGTGGGGGGAAGGACGATAGACACCACTGGACTGAGTGCTCCTGTTATGCTATATGATATCCTGCAGATGAAGACTTGTACAAGAATTTGGCGATCTCGTGGTGGAAGTCCTGGTGGGTAAGCCACAGGTGGTTAGGCCTGGGAGTTCCCAGACATGTTAAAATGGTGGACGGGAAATTGGTAGTGGCAGGTAACCCCTGTGACGGAACACTGACAGTGAAAAGAAGTGGCCAGTTGGTAACGATAGGGCATCCCATGGCCTGCGCTCGGTGCGAGAAGAAATACGATGGAAGTGGATGTGTTCTGCCGGGACTGGTGACCATGCCGAAGAAGTGGTTCTTTTTGCCTGACCAGCGACGTTGTGACTGTCCTTGTTATGGGGCTGTGATTTCTGCGACGGCAACCCAAAAGCGAGTCACCTTCGCCGAACACTTTGAGAAGAAGCCCCGCTGTTTACGGACATGTTACGATTGGTTTTGGCATTCTTGATATCAACGATGGGACGAGCTAGACCTTGCGACACGAATGTCAGTAGTGCTGTGGTGGGTTAAGACGAATGGGTTGTTAAAAGAAGAGCGTTGTTTATTTTGTGGGGTAGTTTTGGCCGAGGGGTACTTGGACCTAGGACTACAGTATAAGAGGACAGAGAGGTGTTGGGATAGACTGTATATTTCCTTTGTTGAGTATGTGGGACAAATTGTGCTGGAGGCGGATAGGGGTGAGGGTATGAGAAGGTGGTTGGGTAGCAGGGTGGGAAGACGCATAAATCCGGGGTGATGCTAGTCGTCGCGAGCGCCCGTCAGCCCACAGTAGTAGTGATTTTGGGATTTTTGTTTGGGAGGAGCGGTTGCGAGGCAGAATGGTCCGCGGTAGTGTATTTTTCAGATAGTTTGTTTTATGGGGCACAGGGGAGACTGGTCATATACCGGTGTCGGTGGTACTAGTATAAATAAAATTAGATTGAATTCTAAGTACTTTTCCTACTTATTACTTTAACGAATATAAAACACCTTTACGATCTTTATCTTTATTGCAACATTATCGTTATGCCAAGGAAGGTTCTTCATAAAGATGACTTAGAGAAAGCTTACGATAGGCGTTCCTGATAGAAGACAAAGGTCTTATACTATCGGTAATGTAGGCAGAGGCCAATAGCTGTCGTAAGACCAAGGAAGAAGAAGATAGAAACGAGAAGTATCGTTCCCCATCGCTAAGAACTAACTATCCAAGGACTGATTGTTACATAGGACCGCTTTTTTGTCTTCATATGTTTAAATGAAATTTCCTATTGTATCTCCTCTTCCATAGTACAGTCCAAAGGCTTGGGCTGTGATCTCTTTGATCTCGATTCTTTTTGTTATATCGGGCTGGTTTTGGTCTGTGCTTCCAAATCTCTTGTGTTCTCTTGTGGTTTCTTCCAGTTGATCTACTTTGTACAGATCCTCTTTGTTGATTTTTTCGATTATTAACTGTACAATTCGATTGCCTTTCTGGACCTCGTAGTCCTCTTGAGCCAGGTTGGCCAGGACCACTTTGATTTTACCTGTATAGTCGACATCGATCACCCCTGCTATGGTCATGAGTTGATGTTTGACTGCTAGACCACTGTGGGGTACTATCTGTCCACAGGTGCCTTCTGGTAGTCCGATGGCTATTCCTGTCACTATTGTTGCCTGCCCATTAGCAGGTATCTTGATTTCTTCGTTGGCATACAGGTCGTGTCCTGCTGACCCTTTGGAACCCTTGGTAGGCACTTTTGCCTCTTGGTCCAGTTTTTGTATCCGGACTCTCTTATCTTGCCACCTCTCGGCAAACTTTGCATATAAGATTTCTTGTACTGCTTCTTATGCAGGTATCGAGTAGACTACAGGCGAACTCTTGAGACATTGTGTTACACATTGTTCACTTGTAAAGGTCATCTTGTTCTCGTTCCAATCGATTGTCGGATTATGTTTTCGCAACTATAACATCCCGAGGACTATCTCATAGTTCTTGAGATCTGCTACCTGAAAGGTTGCCATTTCCCTATGGCTGTCAATGTCCATAGATGCTGTTACCATATGGGCTATAAGACCCATTGCGCTTGGCTTTCCATCCGCTAGGTAGACTTGTCTCGCTTTCTTTGCTTTTCTGGTATGGAAGCCGTATGTGTCGCAGATTTCCTTGTCAATAAAATCTTCAGTAGCTCGGGAGTTGAGCATTGCATATATTGTTATTTCTTCATCTTTTTCGTTGTGTATCTTCGTCTTGATCATTACATGATATCTGTCTTCTTCTCCTCTTTGCGTGTGAAATACCATGTAGTAGTTCGCTAACTTGATGGATTTTCCAGGTCCACATCTTGGGTCTCCCAAACCACCGTTTACTGGGGACCCTCGTTGCTTTCCGCCGGTATATTATCTTGGATTATTTCATAAATGTTGCTCCTCTTTTGAGTTTGAAAGAGATTATTTCCAGCACTTCTGGTGCCTTGGTATCCACTGTCGGGTCGGCTTCTGCCTTCTCGTATCCGATGTCCTGCTTTTCTGCACTTTGAGCAGAGTTTCCTGTTCATTCTTCTGGCATATTCTTCCTTAGCCAGGTTCAGATCAGGTCCTGCCCTTGATTTGTCCAACTGCATTGGCTCGCCTGGTAGTAATACTCGACTTTCACCTTGAGCTGCTTGTAGTTTGAAGGTTCTGTCCACCTTCCTGGATGATTGGGCCACTCTGTGTGCTAAAGTATTTTCCGAGCTGTTTTGAACCATGTTTAGATTGCTTTCCTTATCGATGGCTCACCTTGCAAATCGTTCTGCTATGTTGTAATGCGTGTTGGAGATTGCCCACACTTCTCGGAGTCTTTCACTGCAGTTTTTTAAGAGGATGATGTAGAAAGTAGCATCATCAAACTCTGCCTCGTATTCCAATAGTTGGCATTCGTTCCAGTATGCCGAAAAGGTCTGCTTTCCTTGTTGGAGTTTTTCCAGCTTTTGTCTTGCTGTCTCTTTGATGTTTGGATCTCCGAATTGTTCAAAGAGTGTCACCTTAAACTCCTCATACGTGAGCCATTCCCTTTGCTTCCTTCCATCTTTCAAAGGCATTATCCATTGTCCCATGAGTCCTATTAGCAGAGATTCCACATATGGAATCTTAATCTCATAGTGGTGTTCTCCATATCCCTTAATGGCAAAATACCCTTCACATTGTACCAGGAATATTCATAGCTTATCTTCGTCTCCTTCGTATATGTTGGGTTCTTTTTCTTTCAGTCACTGGATATTTCCTTGTCCTCTAGTTCGTGTTGCTCCTAGAAATGCCTGAAATTGATTCTCAGTCATTCCAAGTTTGCTAGTACCTGGTGTGAGAGCCGCTGGGGCTGGTGGCCTAGGTACTACTGATTCCGATATTCTCTCGAGTGGTACAGTTCTTGCCGGAGAACTATCAACTAGTGATCCTTTCTCTGGGGTTACTGGACTTGCTGCTCTTGAGGGGTCCGCTGAAACGTAATCCAGGGCATCACTGAATCCCCCTAAGTTAAGGTTATGATAGTCGATATCGATATCTCCTTACCTGTCTGGGTCGAAGGATGCCGTCTTGTATCATTTGACGTCGCACTAGGTGATGCTTTGTAATGTAAGGATCCCTCCTCGGTTAGTTAGTTCTTGGCGATGGAGAATAATACCTCTTTTCTTCTTCTTTCTTGGTCTTACCATAGCACTAGGCTGCAGCCTACGTTACGGATAGTACAAGACCTTTGTCTTCTATCGGAAACACCTATCGCAAGTTTTCTCCAACTCTTCAGCGTGAAGAGCTTTCCTTGGCATAACGATATCATTGTAATAAAGATAAAGATCGTAAAGGTGTTTTATATTCATTAAAGTAATAAGTAGGAAAAGTACTTAGAATTCAATCTAATTTTATTTAAACTTGTACGGCCAATACTGGCATATGACGAGCCCCTGCCAGCACTGGGATACTCCTTACTGGTATACCACTAATACTAAGCTAACTAATCTATGGCCCTGCACCTGCCATCCTTGAGCCATGCCCGCATGAGAACTAATTACAAGACCAGCAAACAACCCAGTGCCCACCCTGGTCCAAGTCCGTAGCCCGTCTGGTATGAAGCCAACAAGCACTAAGCGTAGCTGAAGCCGAGCAAAAGACTGACCCAACCATGTTCCTCGCCCAACAAACATAAAATCACTACTGCCCAGTCTGAAAAACCATCCTGCAAAACCTCCTCCACAGTAGAAAACCAATAAACACACAAATTAAACCTACAAGCGGTACAATGGCAGGGTGGAGGCAACCAATATGTCCACCTCTCGCACCCGCATGCCAGGCCATCGACCCTATAAACCTACTTTGCTGGTTACCGCCGAAGAGCATACTGGTCAGGAGGACCTGTACCGGCTGCCTGTTCCCCAAACAAAAACATCATAAACATAGAAAATAAATAGAGGTAGTAACAGACTAAAATGGTCAGTGAGGCCTATCTTCTACCCGTAGTGCCATGCCTCCTCCTGCCAGATCCATAGCCAAATCAAAGAAACCAAACAAACCCTACAAAGCCTAGCATACAAGACCCAAACAAGTCCAACCAGGTAGTCGCAACCCACTATCTGCACAGGTGGCCATCAGCCAGCCAGTCCCTCGAGGAGCTTTGCAGCGCTCAGCAGCTTTACCTAACAGCCCAAGCCAGACTGGAAATACTTAATTCGACCTTGGCCAACCTGATGCAGGCCCAACCAGTGCTTACAGGTGCCTCTCCCCCCCAATTAGGCCCCCCCAAGCCCCACACGCCAGATACCACAGAGTCCATCCAGCCCCCCAGCACTTCAGACAGATCAACCATCCGATAGCCACAGGACAGCCTATACCTCGCCCCACCAGGCAGCCACTGGTCTTGGCCGTGCTAACAGAGCCCCAACCCCCAACTTCGTATAGCCAAGTGGGACCCACCAGCCACAGCTGGAAGCCACTAAGGAGGCAGCACCAACACCCGCAGGCACCAGCACCAGCCACGCCGTCCAACCCAGCCAAATCAAAGTCTAACCGAGCTGGGAAAGACTAAGCCGCGCCAGGCAGCCAGCTCCACAGGTCCGGCAACAGGCATAGACTACACAACGGGCAGGAGGTACCCCCAACTGACGAGTTGTGAAGGGGGAGGGTGTACAAACAGGAGCAGACACACAGAATGTAGGCCCCACTTGCAATGGATGAAGCCGCCAACCACAATTTGCAACTGAACCACCCAAACACACAGACAACGTGAGTGTCTGGCAGCCAATCGTCGCACACCACCCCAAGGAGCAACAATAACCACACTAGGGTGTAAGATTTTTCAGGGTTAAAACTATCTCCACTGAGGTGAGGAGGAGACGCCTGACTGAACTACCATAAATACCGCAAGGACAAACTTCCAAGGGAACGGTGATAAACAATATCATAGGATTCCGACTGTAGAAATGTAATGTAACAAGGAGCGGCTGGGCGGGTAACACCCTGCCACCTGAGGAATGATGCGGCGGGTACGACAAGTTGAACTTGTGAAGGTCATTAGTTTAACCCAAGGGGGTAATGTATCGTGAGAACTAAGGACTCCGTTAAAAGCAAATAAGAAACATGAGCTGGTCCCAAGAACGACACAGATGATCCCCTCAAACACAATGTTCAACCCCCCTAATCAAAAGCGAAACCTGCCAGTTGACGATAGACAGAAAGCCGAAGACATTTTAACCAAAGGGCATCGTAAGCGACCGTAATGAAGAGCTCGAAGTGACATCATGGTGAGAAGCCATCAGGTAAAGAAATGAGAAGCAAATAAGTAATCTGCCACGCAACGCCTAGCAAACCTCAACACCAAAGACCCCAGGAACTAATGAGCAAACTCAGATATCTCCCCCAGAATCTGAGGCATCAAGGACCACTGTGGGTGCAAAAGAATTGCTAGAGGCAAAGCGACAGCAAGGATGAGGAAAAGTACTTAGAACAAAACGTGAAGATTCTATCCTCCTTGGCTGCATTGGCCTCCTTATATAGTGTTCTTCCCACCTGTAGTCATGTGACCCAAAGTGGTCACATGTGCGAAACCAAATCATAACAAACTAGTCATGTGACCAAAGTGGTCACATGCTCAAAACCCATGACCTCATAGTGAGGTCATGTGCAAAAACTTATAAACCAATCATAATACAATAAACAAGTCATATGACACGATTGAGTCATATGTGTGAAACCCATGACCTCATAACGAGGTCATGTACGAAACATAAATCATATGCGCAAGGCAGACTCACCAGGCGCACGCCCCATGACTTATATTTGAGCCATGTGCGAAAGCATCACAAATCCCACACATAATAAATCATATGACTCGAATGAGTCATATGTGTAAAACAATAACATACTTGTGACTCATAACCATATGTCACGTGAAAACCTTTTCCTCGCTAAGACATATTCGTGATATACTTGCTAATTCACTCACTGAATTGCAATCTTTGATCTCCGGTCCAGGGTCGGACTCATAGTCAGAATCTCTTTCATCACTGATTGGTTCACATGTGATACTGACTCTGAAAGCTGTCCGCCTGGGTAAAGTCTCGTCTGTGGTTATGTAGAGGGATAGCATAATATCAGGATGTCTTGTTTGGAGATTCTTTTCGTATGCAGCAGCCTGTTGATAGTACCGCCTATAATAGGGACACTTTGTAGTGTTTGAGGTCATTATACTTGTATGTAGTATTTCAGTTCCAAGGTGGCTGTCAGGGTATCTGTAAGCAGATCAGGCACGAAAAAAGTATGTGCAGTTTCTCTTCCTCAAGTCAAAAGTCTGATTTCTTTGAGAACTGAATTAGAATGCAGCATTTACACTTGTTTAATAGAGTGGCTAACAAATCTCCTGTGTTGAGTTGTCCGCACAGCAGTCTTGGCCTTTCAAGATAACTGTTAGGTTTCAAGTTTACTAGTATTTCTCAGTATCCAGGTTCGTAGCTTAGTGTGGTTTCTGGTGGATAGGATCCAACTTATTTGCAGCTTAAAATTTGATAATACCCTTAATCACCTCACTTTTGTAAACACGACTCCTATTGCATGCTACCAAAATCTTGAGGCTCTGGTAGATTTCTTGCCCATATGTAATAGCAGTTGTATTTACAAACATCAGGCAATTTTGAGTGCAAGTATTTTCATGGTGTTTGCATAGCACGGGTCTTGGCAGATGGCATGCAGTTGATTTGTGGCTCAAAGTTGATTTTGTGCTCATTTAATCCACTTGTGCAAAGATTTGTTTTTTGATGATGTTAATGTTTGTACCATGTACAAGGCATTTTGAAGACCAAACCCACCCATAAGAAGTCTTTGTAAGCCAAAAATTGCCCCTCTACTGAGATCTGGGAGGTTCGCAATTGTAGTTTTTTTAAAAAAAACAGAGCAATACTTCAAGTCTCAGGCTTGCAATAGTATTTGGCTTGGCATAGATCTTTGTGGATGGGAAGTGGTGGGTTTACGGCTTAAAGGTTTATTTGGTGCTCACTTAATCATCTTGTGCAAGGATCAATTTTCAAGATATCAATGTTTTATAGAGTACAAGTTGTTTTCAAGACGAAAAATACATACAAAAAACCTATATAATTGTACCAAGGTTGTGGCTTTGCAGCCACAACTCCTAGCTGCTTGCTCACTCGCAACCTGGTGCACTCTTTCAGAGTGCCTGCTAGCTTAACATGGCTTTACAGCTCAACACAACTTGTGGCTCAACATAAATCTTTGTAGCTCAATAGAAATTTTTTGCGTCTAAATAGAACTTTTTTTGTGGCTCAACTAAACTTCACAATTCCACCACAGATATAAAGTATTCTAATTTACACATATTTTCTCCAATATAACCAGCATTTTAATACCTATAATAATTTGTTGTGATATTTTCTTAGAGGCTAAAACCTTTTGGCTATTGTTGATCTTTAATTTCATCTCATTAAGCAGAGGTTTGCACTTCTCATGGTCCAACTGCTTCTTTGCATTCCGAGCTTTTTGCAGCTATTTCTCTGCTTTCTCTATTTCTGCATCCTCTCTGCTTTTTGCCATCTGACGAGCTTGTGATGGATAAATGACCCCACCGTTTTGCACCTGCAGTTGACTCTTTCCCTGTTGTCTTACAGATCTTGCATGTTTTGCTGCCCTAGTATGCTTTATATACTACATTGTCAGTACAGCTGAATGTGCTTGCACCAATCCACCTTGCAAAACTAATTTCAGTTTTTTTCTGAAATGTTGCTAATAAGTTTTGAGCATCAAGCTGTAATTCCTCTCCAATGCACTTCAAGCTTCAGATAGTAACAGGAATAGTTGTAGATGATATTCGTAGATGTGTAACAGGTTGCTGGGTAAGTGGAACGGCTTCACGTAACTTGAATATCACAATACTTAGACTGAATTAGATATGTCAAGTTGCCTTAAAGGCAGATTTAATTGTGGAAGGTTTGAAGGTTTGTTGTCAGATAGGATCTATTGTGTTCAGAAATTCTATCTTGTCAAATTCTACACAGCCAGTATGGGTTGCAGCTTGACTGCTTTACTATGATAGTGTTTATATGGTTGAAAAACTACAAGATCAAGAGGTTGGAGAAGATGACTGGTATGAGGAGGTAGTATTATGTAGAGACAACCTGATAGACTTCAGAGTTGTCTAGGCCAATGAAGATTTATTTCTGCAAACAGAGATTATCTAGGAAGACTCAAATTCACTCATTTTGTTTATGACTACTAAGAGCAAAGTAGAATACATAAAGTAAGATAGAATTGTAAAAATAATATTATATTGTTAAGGTCTCTTCTCCGTTGCATAATGATGTCTAAAGCTTTGGGAGACACTTTGATAATTATATTCTGCATCTGAATATTTGCAGACTACATCTAACTATCATACAACTATTTACCACTCTGCTGATAACTCACGGCATCTAGTATTCTTTAAAGGTGCGAATACCTGGAGACCCTGAAAATTACCACACCCTCTTTAGTAATTATAATAGAACTATCTAGGAATTGAACTGTTCCCAATAGTAATTACCTTATCATTAGAGTCTTTTAGACTTATTGCCTAGTTCACAAGTTGAACTACATTGGCCTCAATAGTCTCTGTCATTAATGAAAGGATCAGTTTTATCTGTGGGTTGTATCTATGAAGGTAGTGGTAATTGCAACCTTCCTAAGTTTCCTGACTTTAAACCTTCATAAGTTTCTACCCAACTGACAGATAGCCCCTTGAGGACTTCCTATTAATTTGCAGGAAGCTATTCTACTGGATTGATTGATAATTCCTTGGTCAGCAACTTTCAGTTGCCCTTGGGAGTAGGATTTCGCTCTTTGCCCTAGTGTTGGAAATTTCTCCAGCAATACAATGTATTTGGAAATCTAGCTGTAACACTCCATGATGTCTATTGACTTCCTTGGTAGTGTTTCTCAGAGTTCTAAACTCTTCGAATTATTGTAGAGTGGGTACGAAGGTATTAGCTTCTCATTAAGATCCATTGCCATTCGATACCATTTCTTTGTGAGAAGATGTCCTGTTACTTATGGCTTATACTAACGATATCACATCTCTGATGCCTTGTAACTACCTGAGTAGTTATTGGACTTACTCCGTTCCACTTCCCAGGACTAGCCGATGGTCCCCTCTCAGATACTCTGCAAACAGGTTCAGGTTGGATAGACAGCCACTACGTATATAGTATTATTCTGAAACTTTCAATTCTGTGGTATTATAGTCACGGGATGCCACTGAGATTAATATGTATAATGACATGCAGGCCCCGGAAGGGGGCCGGGGTGAGATCTTGGAAGACAGAGATTCCGATTCCGGGTAGGGTTACCCTACTTAAGGTGGTTCCTAGGTATTGGATCCTGGTATTCCTAATATGAGCTCCCTCCTCTTAAGGCTTTGCCCCAACTACCTTGTAGATACATTAACAAATTAAATATCAAAATTAAACAATAAATTATTAAACCTTAAATATTAACTCCTTTAGGACCCAATAAGTGCAGGGTAAAAAGCCTTCTACATTTGCTTGGCCACGGTAGGAATACCTTTTTCTCATTTTCCTTCTTCTGCTCACTGTAGCATTTCCAGATTATCGTGGTGGAATTCGTCCACCATTTCGCTTGCATTATCCATCCCTGAGGCAGGTTCCAAGGTGTTCTCATTTTTGGAACACTATTGCCATTTAACACAGTACCATAGTTCATGTACATCTTGGTAGCGGCCGCATACTTTCCTTTGGTAAGCGCCAGTCTCACTCCTTACAATCTTTTCTATTTCCCATTGTAAGTCACTCTCAATATTCTGGGGCTCTCATGGAACTTGGTGATGGTCCGCTCATACTGACTCTCCATAAGGTTCTAACAAAGATACATGGAACACTGGGTGTATATTCTATCAATCCGAAATATTGAGTTTGCACTCACGGTTTCCTTGTTTCTCCAAGATCAAGAATAGTGCATATAATTTTGGACTGAGTTTCTTTGACTTTCGAAGTGCACAAATATTCTTTGCATTCAATATTACTTTATAGCCAATTTTGAAGTCAGGTTGTTGCTTGGCCTTTCTATCATAGTGTTTAGCCATAGCCTCTCCTGTTTGTTGGAGTGATTACCTTGCTTGTTAATGGATTGTTTTTATCCAGTTTGCGCAGAGTGTGGCTCCTTGATTTTGCGCTTTCCGTTCTTTCATCTGTTCAGTCTGAGGATGAAACCCTTTGTTTGCGTAGAAATGCATCATTCCATGTGTATTAGTTGCCAAGTTATTGTAGGCATGTTTGGCCAGAGGTAGCAATTGGTACCAATCATGCTGATCATAATTGACAAAAATTCACAGATAACCTTCTAGCACTTGGTTGGTTTGCTCAGTTTGTCCATCTGTTTGAGGATGGTAGGCTGTAGACATTTTTTATTTTATGTTTAATGTCTTGCACAAGGATTCCCAAAATTCTCCAGCAAAATTTGAATCCATATCCAAGACCATTTCTGGTAGCAAGCCATGTTACTTTCATATTTCCTTTATAAAGGCTGTAGCCATATCGTTTGTAGTGGCTGTTCCCTCTAATCCAAAGAAGTGGGCCATTTTCATAAACAGGTCAACTACTACCATAATTTGATTACAGTGTTAACTTTGCGGTAACTGTGTGATAAAGTCAACTAAGATTGATGTCCATGTGGCATAGGGTATTGACAGTGGTTGTAGTAGACTATATTTCGCGTGTTGTGGGTATTTGTTATGTTGACAATCGTCACATTACAGTACGTAATCGTTTACCCAATTTGCTAGGCCTTTCCAATAGAAGTCCCTTATGATTATCTCCAGGGCTTTTTCTTGTCCGAAGTGTCCTGCTATTTTAGTATCGTAACATCCTTAAGCTATTATAGTATAATGGTCCTGGTTTTCTGGTACAAATAGTCTTTGCTTATAGTAAAGCAATTCGTCAAATAGGGCCCAGTTCTTTGGGAAAGGTTTGCCATTGTCTTGTAGTTTTTCCAACTTGTTCTTTCTTTTATGCTATTTTCTATCTCCTAGAATGGCTTTTAAGATTTGTTCTAAAAGTTCTGGATTGAATTTCTTCAATTCCTGGTAGGCTAGTATTACGCTAGTCATGAGGGTTCATTCAAGTACTTTGAATACATCATACCAGTGTATGTTATGATTTATTGATACATGAAGCTGGCTTACTACTGGTTCCAAATCCTGGATAGTAATAGCCCTTGTTGCGATATCTGTGCTGCTGAATCCTGACATGCTTCTTTCAGTATCCTCCAGGTTGTTTATTTCTATCATGTCTACAGTGTTAATCTTTTCTATTACTAGCCGGGCAATTCTATTGCCAGTTTTGATGTGACAATCTGTGCCCAGATAGTTGAATAGTAATACTTTGAGTTCTCTGGTATAATCTGCATCAATTACACTGGCACCAGTAGAAATACCACTTTTGACTGCTAACCCGCTTCTTGGAGCAATCCTCCCATAAGTTCCAACGGGTAACCTGATTGCAATATTGATTCCAACAACTAAGTATCCCCATACTGGGACTACATCTTCTTGCATAGCGTAGAGATCGTGACCTGATACCATTCTTAAACAATTAGTTAGCAATCTTGCTCTTGTGTCCAATGGTTTAACTCGAATTATGGAGTCTGAGTTCTTCCAATTTGCAGCTTCCTGTATATCTCTTGTACTTATCTCTTCTGCTGTGCCACCCGCTATTCAGCATATTTGAATTTCACCTCCTTCAGTTCTTGTTACTGAACTGAGTTGGAAATGTTCAAGCTTCAATATCGCTTGTTCATGATGTGCAACTCCCTCCTCAGAATGGTGCTTCAGCCGTCTACTGTGTATATCAGGTTTGACTCCTCTTGTACCTGGGAGGTAAACAATTTTGAAGTTGTAATTTACCAACTTCTACACCCAACGGAATTGGCACCCACTCCAGACCTTTGAGATTAGGAAATATTAGAGGTTTTGGTGATGATCAGTATACACAGTTATTGGTTTTTCAGTTCCAACAAGGTATTGGTACCATTCTTGGGGTGCGTCCAATATTGCCAATAGTTCATTAGCATGAATCTCGTAATTTGGCTCAGTGGAATTGAGTTTGCAGGAACGGAAGACTACAGGATATAGTCTTTTTTCCACAAACCGAGAATAGATGCAGCCTAAGGCGCAGTCACTAGCATTCATTTCTACCATTGTTTCTCCTTCAAGAAAGAAGTCGTGTAAAATTGGGGCTGAAGTTAATCTTCTCTTAAGCTCCTGAAAGGCTGTTTCCTGTTCTGGGCTCCACTGGAACCTTTTAGGATCACCCTTTAATGTTTCTGTAATTGGAGCACAAATCTTTGTGAAGTTTTCTATAAAACCAGTGTGGAAGTTTACGAATCCTTGGAATATTTGAACTCCTTTGACAGACTTAGGTGATTTCCAGTTTAATACTGAATCCACCTTCTGGGTACTTATGGATACTCTATCGATGGCTGTCATGTAGCCTAAAAACTCCACCTCTTTGATGTGGAAAAAAGATTTCTTTATTCAAATCATGAGCTAACAATCAGCCAGTTTTTGCAACACTTTCGTTACCAGTTTGATATGTTCCTTCTCATTTTTAGAATAGATGAAAATGTTGTCCAAATAGCATACAATACCTTGGTCAAGAAATTCCTGAAGAACCTCATTCCTCACGTCCTAAAATAAAGCAGAAGTGTTGGCTAATCTGAAATGCAT
>NW_003298986.1:159722-162831 GCF_000151645.1 Tuber melanosporum
GGGGCTTGTTTACCCTACCAAGTGCCTGATAGATCAGTCCTCAAGATGGTTTTGCCCCTTCACCTAATTTAATTTCATGGTCGAAGGTTCTCCTAGGCGCTAGTTTTGCCACCATTTGAGGGAGTAATAGTTTCTTGAATCTCCAGTAGTGTCTTGAGATAAAATCGAAGCTAATCTCATTAGGATCTTCTATAGCTCCAACCTTTCCTATTTAGATTGTATTTTCATCCCTAGAAACTATTTCGTCGTATTTAAACTTATCTGTGATTTCTTCATCTTCTTCTTCAACACATGTCTTACATTTGGGATCTTTGAATTTCCACATTGTATGTTCATCAATGTTGGATAGTGGATGTTCTGAATGTCACTACGTGAAGGGAATTATCATTCCATAGTTGTCTGCTGCTGTGATTTCGCACGCAACTTCAGATATGTGTTTGTTTCATCCTGTGTCAAGCCAAATAGGACATGTATAAAACATTCCTCCTGATGGAACTGATACTACATCAAAGACATGAATGTTGACCGGATTTGGTCTCTCTGTGAATGGAATTTTTAGTTTCCTTACAAGTTCTTTGTTGATTAGAAAGATATTAGATCCTGAATCTAATAATACTTGTATTTCGTGGCGCTGAAAATTTGGGTTTATAATATGGATATAAGCATGTCTCTTAGGACAAATATATCGTGAAGGTTTTGGTGCACTAAAAGCGCATTTCTTTGGGTAAGGCGTCAAATCATTGCTTTGTCGGTTTGACATGTCTGAGGTTTCATAACAACTGGGATGTTTGTTCCTGTGACTGCGCAGTTTCGACAATTCACGTCTCCTCAGACCAACTTGTTTCCACTTGGTATATTGGGCAGCCCACTACTAGTGGTCTTTACTCCCTGCTGAGGAATTCCCATACCTTTCACTTTTACTGCATGTGGAACAAAACTAGGTCGTCTCTGCTATTGTCCAGATATCATGAAAACAAAAGCTGGGTATTTAGCGCTGGTTGGATGTATCTTTGATAACCTTCCCCAGCTTATTCTCCACCCTCCATTAATAGTAGACAGTGTCCTCACTTTATCGAGTTCTATTCGGCCCCAGTCTGGTACCTAAGAAGTAGGAAAGAAAGGTAAGATCTAGAGCTCTTGTACCTATTTCTTATATAAGTCGAAGATGTGTGTCACGAATGTGGCTTGGCGAGGAAAAGGTTTTCACGTGACACATGGTTATGAGTTACAGGTATGTTATTGTTTCACACATATGACTCATTCGAGTTATATGATTTGTTATATGTGGGATTTGTGATGCTTTCGCACATGGCTCAAATATGAGTCATGGGATGTACGGCCGACGAGTATGCCTTACCAGTGTGCCTGACGGGTATGCCTTGCGCATGTGATTTATGTTTCGCACATGACCTCATTATGAGGTCATGGGTTTCACACATATGACTCAGTCGAGTCATATGACTTGTTTATTGTGTTCTGATTGGTTTATGAGTTTTTGCACATGACCTCGCTATGAGGTCATGGGATTTGAGCATGTGACCACTTTAGTCACATGACCAGTTTATTATAATTTGGTTTTGCACATGTGACCACTTTGGATCACATGACTACAGGCTGGAAGAATACTATATAAGGAGGCTTATATGGCTGAGGAGGATAGGTTTTTCACGCTTTGTTCTAGGTACTTTTCCTACTTGTTACTTTAACGAATAAAATACCTTTATGATCTTTATCTTTATCAGCAATGTTATCGTTACAACAAGGAAAGCTCTTCCTGAAGAAGAGTTAGAGAAAACTTACGATAGGCCTTTCCGATAGAAGACAACGGTCTTGAACTATGGGTAACGTAGGCTGAGGCCTAGTGGTATCGTAAGACTAAGGAAAGAAAGAAAAGAAGAAGAGAAGTATCATTCCCCGTCGCCAAGAACTAACTATCCGAGAAGGGATCGTTACAATGTGCTTTGCTTTTCCTCTAAGTCCTTCATCTTACTCCTGCTGTCACTCACTCCCGAATCCTTGATGCTGTCTGTTTCCTTTTTAGGTTTTTGGTCCTTATCGGAGACCATTCAGTTTCCAGGTCACATGTCTGACTACCGTAATGAATATGCATTAGTTCATTAGTGCGAGCTTGCATCACTCTCTTGGGAAGCATAGAGGTGTCACCAATACGTCCATTGCTCATTCTCAATCCTCTTGACTTTGCAGCAAGAGGAATGCGTGTACTCCGACTCAGATCATGAATGCAAGGTCGATTTCTTTGCTTTGACATCTCTCCTTGCCGTTAATTTCAATTCCTACAGAGTATGTCTCTTCTAGACTACCAAATTACCAGAGTTGTCCATACCAATAATATGACCTAAGTCATTCCTTCGTCTTTGCCTAGTTCCCAGAGTTTGTTACCTCTTAGTACTTGGGTGGTAGAGATTGATCTGGGATGGTGAACAATTGCCACCTGTCCAGGCTCTAGTGTCTTGAATGGGTGGTTGTCTGTCCTTGTTCTAGATACCTGACTTTGTCTCCAGCAGGTTTTGTAATGATGGTATTTCTTCACACCACAAGTAAAATAGCCATCCCACTTTCATTCATTAATTGTTGACTGGAGGATCCCTTTATTGGCTGTTTTGAAGTTTGTATGTGTTAACTTTGTTGTCCCAGTAAATCTCTTTGCTGGTTTCTTGGGTTCCAGTTCCTGCTTTCGCTTTTTAGAGGGACCACTTACCTTTATAAACAGTTTCTCCCTTTGTACATTTGGTTGATTCATGTCCACATGGTTTTTGGCTGAGAATATTTTCACGGGTTTTAATTTGTCTTGGTCTAGATGGTCCCGTTCCTGCTACTCCTCCTTATCCCTTCCTGCTTCCTGGACTGCCATTTCCCATTCTCTATCAGTGTCATACTTGTTCAAGGAAAGTCACCATCTAATCTTAGAGAGCAATTTCCTGTCACATGCCATATGCCAGGCTGGTCCTGTTAGTCGAGCGTGGAGATTCAGATTATGCATCTTTCCCCTAAATATCTTAATATCGGTTTTGTACTTGATCGATTCCATGTCCCATATAGCTTTACATCTTTCAAACCACAGGTTACGGGGATAGTAACAAATGTGTTA
>NW_003298986.1:163513-210207 GCF_000151645.1 Tuber melanosporum
TCGGGGTATTAGATATATGGATTTGATCCCCTTGAATGGTACATGTAAAGTCACCATACCGATTTAAGTTCTGTTCTTGTCTGGTAGCCAGATTGGATATCAAGATTCGTAATGCTTGGTTTTGTTAGGTCTGTTGCGTTCTAAATTTCTGAAAAGCTCGTTCCAGGGTGAGATCTCACTTTAGGGCTTCTCGCTGCAGTTGGGTGGTTACCCCCTCATAATGCTCTTGTCTTGCATCTTGCACTGCCTATTTGACAGCAATCTCTTTGTTGATTCTTTCTTGGATCTCTCAGACGTTTGCTTCCACCACAGGACACGGACATAGCCTAATAGCAATGTTATTGTCATGTATGTTTTGTCCTTCCAGCGATCGTTACTGCACTGCTAACAACTCTCATACATAATGGAGTAATCCAATCGTGGAATTGTATTTGGATTAGAATAGACATAGCGAGGTCTATTGTCCTGAGAGCAACGCATAGGGTGGTGTGCACATGTGGGATGTCTGCCACCGCAAATTGTATTTAATAAAGCTTCATTCCTTCCTTTCTCTCGAGTTTTCTCTCCGTACCTATCATCAAAGAAACACACATTCCACTTCAATCATGGTTCCTGCTATTGTATACTCACATGAGTCCCATCATCGTCGATCAATTGTTTCACTGTGCTACAACAATTCTGCATTAATGCGTTGGCTTGAGAGTCGGCTGACAGCATATCAAAGGCAATATCGGCAGTATCAATACTGGTTAAGATATCGTACTGGATTTGACTGATAATAATTCCTACCTTAGTAGTGAGTCTAGCGAGGTCTGCTGCATGGGTGTTTGGATGTGGTGTGGTGGATCGTGAGATAGGAGAGGGAGCTCTTGAGGTTGGAGGAATACTAGGAGCTTGGCCTATGGTCTTCCGAAAGGTTTCCAAAGAGCTGGAGGGAGAGAGGATGAATGACTAAAACTTAGCCAGTGATCATCTCCTGAGGTATCCATTGGTTCCCCAGTGGTGATCTACTAAGGAGGTTGTGCCATCTCATTTACTTGCTTGTGAGCTTCTTCTGTTTCTCGAACATGGGCTACAAAGTCCAGGTTTATAGAGATTTCCATTTGTATAGAATATGGGGTGGGACACTTTGTAACGTGTTTGTAAGGAGCGAATCACGTTATCGGTAATAGATACGATAGTTGGCAGGTGGCCTGCTGTTCCAGAGAGGAGGCGAGAGCTGAGAACTAAAGGAGGCTTCGAGGGTGTACTGGGGAACAAAGAAGTAACCGTTCAACCAAGTAGATTGAAATACTGTCTGTCGAAGTCTGCCTTTTCTATCGTAGAAACAGGCGGTCTTTAAATACACAAATCTGTTCATGTCTAGCATGAACGAAACTAATCAAAGGTATCAATCGATACACTTTGGTAAAACTCCTTAAGTATCAAAGTGATACTTAAAACAAAACATAAAACAAAACCAAGTATCAAACGATACTTAAAACAAACCAAGTATCAAAGCGATACTTAAAACAAAACATAAAACAAAACCAAGTATCAAACAATACTTAAAACAAACCAAGTATCAAAGCGATACTTAAAACAAAACATAAAACAAAACCAAGTATCAAAGCGATACTTAAAACAAAACATAAAACAAAACCAATAACCGAGTACCCGTACCAGTTACATTCCCCAAAACAAAACAACTGTTTAAACAAACAAAACCTAATAATCATCAAAAACGTCGGCTAAAGAATCAAAGGCTTCAAACTCCGCCATCTCTTGTTCATCATAAGTATCACACCAGGGACAAGAGGAAACTCTAAGGAAACACTTAGACTCGAAGAAATCTAAATCACAGTAGTCACGAATACCAGATTCGTGCTGTACATCAACCCAAGCATGATCGCAATCAGGACAGTAGTCAATCCAGAGGATTTCGAAATAGTCTTCAAGTTGGATAACATCGCGGTTCAACAACAGTCCAACAACCTGTTGTTGCTGCCTCACATTGAGCTCCAGATAGTTTGACATCGCTATGGTATTCGGATGGTGATTGGTGACTAGATAAGGTTGTCGAGGGCCTGCTCCATAGCCTGATTCTCCTCATCGCTGCTTTCAAACTCCGACTCAATGTGTGGTGCCCAAAATCCATCTCTAGCTTCGAGTTCTGCATGCCATCGCTCAGTTTCTGGCATTGTAGGTGTCCAGTACATGGTGATATAATTGATTGTTGGGGGGAGGGATTCGTTTGGCATGTTGTCTTTCCACCATTCGTTCACCATATCCATAGCGTGCTCTAGTCCCTCTAGTGGTTCCCAACTGTTTTCGCTCGTCAGATATCCTTTCCACTTGACTAGGAACTGATCGTTTCCATGCCAAAGGCGGTGGTCTCGGATTTCTTCAACTTCCCATTCATCTTTCTTTTCGATGATGATTGGTGCGGGTCAAGAGTGGGTTCTTCCAGGGAACTTGGAGTCGTCATTTGGGTGGAACCGTTTGACAGCGGAGGCGTGAAAGACTGAAGTATTGCGGCGGTACATGCGTCCATCCATCTAGACAGTGTAGTTCTCTGTGTGCTCGTCAAAGGATATGACTTTGAAGGGTCCACGCCATCGGGGTTGCAGTTTCTTGCTGCATCCAACATTGGTAATGAACATGTTACCGTGTACCATGAGCATGTCTCCTGGTGAGATGGGGATATGTTTGCGTCATAGTTTCTGGGCAGTAGTGGTGCTTCGGAATCGGGCAGCCTTAACAGCTTGGAAGGCATCGTTCCGAATTGCTTGGTAGCGGTTTAGATGGTCGCCAGAGGCAGGGACTCAGGAGGTCTTAAATAGTGTTGTAGGTAGGAGTGGGTATTGACGGCCAAAAACTGCCTTGTATGGTGACATTCCCAAGGTATCTGAAAATCCGGCATTGATATATGCAGCGAGCTCAACAAGGGCTGGTTCCCAGTTGGTTTGTCGTTCATTGATCATGTTCCTAATTCCGGTCTTAACTTCGCGGATTTTTGGTTCTGCCTGGCCATTAGTCTCATGGTGTCCAGGGGCAGCCATAATGTGGTTTATTCCGAGGGAGGTTAAGGTTTGCATCCAGAATCTGGCAGTAAAGCCGGGATCAGCATCACTGACAATAGATAAGGGGTACCCGTGGGGGGTAAACAGCTATCGTTGGAGGTTATTCCAGGTGTCTTTGGAGGAATCGGTAACTTTCATTGGAATGAGCCAGGTATATCCAGAAAATCGGTCCACAGCTATCAAGATGGTGTCAAATTCAGCAGATTTGTTGAATGGTCCTGCGAAATCGATGGCATACGATTCAAATATTTCACATGGTAGTTGGAGGGTCTGTGCTTTCCCTTCAGGTAGTTTTGTTCGCTCCTTATTTGCCTGGCAGAGTTCACATTGTTTGACAAAATCGCGGATGTCCTTTCGTATTTCAGGCCAGTAAACATATTCTGAGGCATATTGAAGGTTGCGGTCCGCACTATGGTGTCCTTTGTTGTGAATCTCGGATATGACATATTCTCTAATAGTCATTCCATTGAACATATGACCTTTTGGTATGTATAGGCAATGTTCACCATAACGGGTGCTGGTAAAGACCATTCCGTTGGATATGTTGTAGGGGGCGAGGTCTCCATGCCTGGAGCTATCCATGGCTTTGAAGTAAATCGGGTCATGGCGATATCCTGCTATCATTTGGCTTCGGAATGTGGATGTTAATTCTTCTGTGGTCGATCTAATATCTCGTTCATCCTCGATTAGGGATCCTCTTGTTTGTTCGATACGGGCTTCCTCTTCCTCAAAGGTTTCATAGAGTTGACGCCGATGTTCGGGAATAGTAGGGGGTATGACCGAGACAATGGTTTCATTGTTGTATACTCGTAAGGGTCCACCATATAGTGGTCGTGAATTGATTATAGGAGGAGAGGATGGCGGGGCTGACTGTGGGGGTGTAAATAGGATATTGCTTCCACGTAGGCTGCTGCTTGGTCGAGTTCTTCAAGACCATGGTATCGCGTTGGAGCAGAGTTAACGACGTGAGGATGTTGGGTTGACTCATTTCCATCGATCATCTCTTCTTCTCCTTCTGTGGTGTCGAAGCTGGTGTCTTTGGAATTATCAGCAGGCATATAGTACGGTTGCTGGGATCTGTTTCCGAACTTAATTTCAGTCTGGTGAAAAGGGCAGGTGTCGTGGTAACAGTGGGACCAGTGGAGTCTGCTTTGTTCAAGTTCGTGAGGAGGTGTGCTGCGGAGCGTACAATTGTCTTTCCATTCTTTATCAAGGTCCTTTCCTCGTTCTGTTCCGGCAGCACTGTACATGGTGTAAGAGAAAGGATTGGAGAGAGCGGCAGAGCTGGCGGTAGCCATTGATGGTTCTTGTTCATAGGAGGTGTTGTCAGGGCTATCCTCGCTTTGTCTTGTGTGGTCATGAACAAGAGGGGCGTCTGCGATGTCTTGATTCTCATATAGGCGGGAGAGAGCATCAGCTAAATAGCTCGTTCTTCCAGGGGTATAGGTGATTTTTGCATCGTATTTGCTGATTTCTCCTATCCATCTTGTTCTTCTCCTTCCGGGTATCTTTTCTGTTTTAAGATTAGTGAGGGGTTGGTGGTCGGTAACAATAGTGAAGGTATTGCCCATCAGGATGTGATTGAAAGCGGCGAGAGCATCAATCACAGCAAGGGCTTCCTTGTCTGTTGTCCCATAGTTCATCCGTGAATTAGTGAACTTTCAGCTGTGTAAAGCGGCCGGTCTTGCCGTTTCATGGGAGGCCCCTTGCCCAACCCATGCTCCAACTCCAACATCCGATGCATCAGTAATCAGCTATATCGGTTCTGGTTTACTATAGTCGATAGGTTGAATAACGTTGGCGTTTTTAATCAACTCCTTGATGTTGGTAAATGCTTGGTCATGAGTGTGGGTCCAGAGAAATTCTGCATTGCCGGTAAGGTCTGTGAGCGGTGCTGTCACAGTGGCGTGGTGTGGGAGGAACTGGGAAATATAGTTGACTAGTCCTAGGAATCGCATGAGTTCCTTTTGATTCCGGGGTGTTGACCATTCTGTTAAACTGGCTATTTTTCCAGGGGCTGCGTGTATTCCTTCATCATCTATAACATGTCCTAGGATATCGAGTTTATCGGCAAACATAATTGACTTGTTTTTGCTAGCGTAGAATTTAGCTTCCCTTAGTTTGGTGCAAACCAGTCCTATATGGTAGGCATGTTCTATTTCCGTGTTCAAGAAGATGAGAATATCTTCAATGTAGACCCAAACAAAATGGTGGAGGTATTCGCTCAGGAGGTTTTCCATAATTCGCATAAAGGTGGCGGACGCATTCATATCACCTTGTAGCATAACTCGGCTAATAAAACTTCCGAAAGGTGTTTTGAAACTGTTGTAGCACTCGCTTCCTGGATCTAACCTTGTTTAGAAGTAGGCATCGCTTAGGTCAATCTTACTTCGGAATCTAGCCCGTCCAAATGCATTTAGGATCAGGGTTTGGTTAGGGATAGCCGAGCTGTCCATAACCGTGATTTCGTTCTGTAGCTTGAGATCGACCAAGGGGCGGATTCTTTTGCCATCTGCTTTGGGTTGAACAAACATCGGAGCAGCACCTGGGGCTTCTGCCCGGTAGATGACTCCTTTTCTTTGTTGTTGGTTGATCCAATCACAAAGTGGGCTTTTGTATGCGTCAGGAATAGAGTAGGTGGGTTGGTTCTTGAGATTGGAGGGGTCTCGGAGGCGGATGTAGAGATTCACCTCTCTCATAGGCAGTAGTTCTTCAGGTATTTGATCAGGGAAAACATCAGAGTACTCATCCAATAGTCGTAGGGCAGTTGTTTCACAGACTGCGGCTCGGTATTCTCCACTTGTTGCCTTGCATGAGACTCTGACCTTCTGATCTGGGAAATCGATAGTTGATTCCCCACACCTGATTATAGCTTTGTGGCGATTCAGGAATGGCATGCCTATTAGGGCATCGTATTTGGCTAAATTTCCAACCAGCATTTCCTGGGGGGGTAGGACTACAGAACCAAGTCGAATAGTCGCACTACAGGTTTTATGGCTTGTGGATCGTGATCCTTTTACTGCCATATTGACTGGTATGGGTTGGTTAAGGTCTCGAGTGGGGAGTCCATGGACAGAGACAAAAACATTACTGATCATATCTCTTCCGATTGCGCCAGTGTCGAATAGGACTCGAGCCCTTTTGCCATTGGTCAGGATGGTCCCTTCTAGAGCGGTGTGTGCTTTGAATGTAGCCAAAGGTCGAACACTATTGCATTCCACATCGATATATCCTATATGGATCTCTTCGTATTCACTGGATTGGGCGTTATTGCTTTCAACATTGTTGGCCGACGCTTCTTGCTTAATTGCCTTTCCTTTTCCTTTCTTCGTAGGACAGTTCTTTGCCATGTGCCCTGTTTTTCCACATTCAAAACATTCTCCTTTTTGCCGTCTCGACTCTTTGGAGGATTTTGTTTTCTTCTTGAAAACCTGTGGGGTATCGTCTTCAGAGTTGCTGGAGGCCTTGTATCGTGGCTGGCTGTTCCTACTAGAGGATGTCTGTGTTTTGTAGGCCTTGGTCTCATGGAGAATGGCGTCCTTTCGTTCAGCTCTTGCAATTATTATTGCAATATCATCGCCATCTTCCTTGAGTGGTTCTACTTCTCGCCGGAGGGTAGGGTGCATGGTGTCGTAGAATCATCGCTTCAGGATGTATTTGGAGATACTTCCTCTCTCCATTTGGTCCTTATACATTATTAGGTCCGTAGCCACATCGGTGATGCGCTTGACATGCGTTCCGTTAACTTGCTCGAGCTGGTTGAATTTGTTGTATAGGAGGTCGTTGGTTATAGAGGATTGGAATCGTCCTTTCAGGTAATCGAGAACTGTAGATCCTCTTAATCTTATATTCCTGCCGAAATCCTTATAGCATTGGTGGTATGCGTCGGTTGCCTTTCCTTCACAGAATGATCCAATGATAAGTCCGGTTGTAGGGTCTTCCACATCTTTTCCTTGTAAGAGTAGGAAGTGTGATAGTTCTGTGGCCCATCGTTCAAAGGCTTCAGGTTTGAGGTCTTTCCCTTCGCCTGTGAACTTCGCTGGGAGGTGAAGTTTAAACTTAGGGGGTTCAAATGCTGCGGGTACCTCCTCTTCTTCAGGCCTTGCCCGAGATTTCCCTCCTCCAGAAGGCCCTCCTCCTGTGCTAGCCATATCTGATTCACTACTAGATTCGGGGTTGTTTGGAGGTTCAAAGGAAGGCTTCTTTGCTGGAGTAGAAGGGAATTCTCCTGGAGGTTGTGTATCTTCCGTGTTTGCAGGATCGCCCGGCTCTTTAGCAGAGCGCCGGGGTTGTTTCTTCCTTGTAAGGTCTTGCCATGGGATTTGCATCCCACTCCTGGTCGTCAAAGACTCTATCTTGGGTTTGAGATGAAGCCGAATGTACTGTAATTCTGCCGCTTCTCTCCGCTAGCGTTCAGAAGTGGATATCGATAGGTTGATCAGGCCTAAATCCGGGGACAGGTTCTTAACCACTTGCTGAGGTTAAAAAAATGTAACGTGTTCGCAAGGAGCTAATCACGTTATCGGTATTAGATACGATAGTTGGCAGGTGGCCTGCTCTTCCAGAGAGGAGGCGAGAGCTGAGAACTAAAGGAGGCTTCGAGGGTGTACTGGGGAACAAAGAACTAACCGTTCAACCAAGTATATTGAAATACTGTCTGTCGAAGTCTGCCTTTTCTATTGTAGAAACAGGCGGTCTTTAAATACACAAATCTGTTCATGTCTAGTATGAACGAAACTAATCAAAGGTATCAATCGATACACTTTGGTAAAACTCCTTAAGTATCAAAGTGATACTTAAAACAAAACATAAAACAAAACCAAGTATCAAACGATACTTAAAACAAACCAAGTATCAAAGCGATACTTAAAACAAAACATAAAACAAAACCAATAACCGAGTACCCGTACCGGTTACACACTTAGTATCCTGGCCGCAGCATGTGGTAGGAGGAAGTAGGTTGATAGGTAGAGAGCCTTGTTAATAAGGAGATCTAACAATATACATTAGGTGGAAATAATATGATAGACTTGAGGATTGTCTAAGCCAATCAAGATTCATTTCTGTAGATTGGGATTGTCTAGGAAGGCTCGAATTCACTCGTTTCATTTATGACTACTAATAGCGTAGTAGAATAGGTAAAGTAAGAGCAAATCGTAAAAACTATATTATATTGTTAAGGTCTCTTCTCTGCTGCTTGATGATATCTAAAAGCTTGGAGGCATTTCCATATTTAGATTCTGCGTCTGAATGTTCACAGACTACATCTATCTATTATACAATTACGTACCTCTCGCGTTATAACTTCACAATGTCGGGTATTCTTCCAAGCTACAAATACCTGGAGACCCTAAAACTTACCACACCCTCTTTAGTAATTATAATATAACCATCTTAGAACTATACTGTTCCCAATAGTAATCACCTGATCATTAGAGTCTTTTAGACTTATGGCCTAGTTCTTCAGTCGAACTGAGTTGGCTCCAATAGTCTCCATTATTAATGAAATAATTAGTTTCATCTGTGGGTTGTATCTGCAAAGGTAGCCATATATAACGAGACTCCACAGAGTACTATTACAGTTAGCTAAACCTATATGCATACTGGTGTCCAGAGACTACCATGGTAGGAATTGTGGTAGAATGGAGTCTACTGAGTAGAGGTACCATTGGTTAGGTATCTCAGTTGGACACACTATACTATACTAAGGAGTACATAGGTACTAGTAAGGAGTACTAGTTACCCTGAATTGCTCAACGGTGGGTCCAGGTAGAGTTACCCTACCTTCAGACCAAAGTTACCCTGTTTTGAGCTATGGGTTACCCTGCTATGGAGCCAGGTTACCTTACCTTGAAAGTAACTTATTATACAGGACTTCAGGAGAAGTTACTAGATTGTTTATCACACGAAACTACATAGAGTATTTGAATCTCAGGTTGTGCGGATCGCTCCTGTACAACCAGATGAGCTCCCAATAAGCTGTAACCTGGAGCTATAGTGGCTAACACCCCCCTCCGGGCCCCTTATAAGTCCCTAGCATCACGGGCTAAAGGAGAGGCACAATGGATGATGGATTCTTAGGAAAGATTAACAGCACATTTTTGTGTCTGACTGTGGCCATATTGTGTCATGCTCTTTGGTGTTGGCAGACTGGGAACTTTGTTGATGAAATATTTTTCACACGTTCTAGTTCTCACGGTAGAAATAACAAATATCCCCTAGAGTCTAATGATAGTCAGGCTAATGGAAAAACAGCACTACTAGAAGGTCAGTTAGGAATGTGGGGAAATATGCCAGTGTCTTTTCAGACTAAAATCATTAGGCAAATAACAAGGGGGTTAGAGGATAGAATTGTGAAGAATCACAAAACATGTATAGATAGAACCGACGGATATTCAAATAATCTTGATGCCTTACACCGGGAGTTTGTAATTCATCTGGAGCACGTTGGATCACAAGTAGGGGGTGTCGGCTGTGAACATACTACCCCGTGAGGATATAGTCAGAGAAAAGCAGAATCAGTAGAATTGTAAGGTCTGCCAGCGGACTTAACTGACTGTGATCTGTCCGGTACAGCTGAAGAACCCCCATCTACATTTAGATGAAAGCAGGTCAGATGACAATGAGGAAATTGCATTTATTAGTTTATAATTTGGTATCAGGAAGGAGAAAAAATAATAAAGTAGATTGAAACTATTGCAGAGAAAGTAAGCTTCTATGAGAAGTGGGAGACAGGATCTCATCGTGGTCGTAGTATTAAAGATATCAGAATAAGAAAACATAGCGCAAACGAATTACGGATAGAGTCAAACAAAACCTGAAATCACGAAAGAATTTTAGAATACCTCCAGCAGATTTGGTGAAAGACAATATGGAGTTGCAATATACAGCATAATTAGCAAAGGTACAGAAGTCATTTGAGGCTTGTGGACAAGAAAGGAATGTAAGTAGTGAATGCAGACAAAACGTGGACAATAACAGGCTACTTAATAAATATATTGGGTGGACACAGAAATACAAAGTAGAATAGGAAGATGGAAACAGCATGAAGGAGAACAGGAGAGAAATCAGGAATGATGGGAGAACTACTTGAGGAAAAAGGAAAATACTGGACGAAATATGGACAAAGCACAGACAAAACTAGCTATTAAGGGGAAGGAAAAAGCTGGCGAGAGCAGATATTGCGAGGACTCTGAAAAAGGTAGATCAGTGGATGACACACGTCCATAATGGGAACCAAGGGTCAGCAGATGCGGGGAGTAATTAGGCCAGAGTCAATAAACTAGGGGAATGGTTGCTAGGAATTGTCCTCTGGGTACTATCTGATACATTCAAATGAAAAGGGGAAGTGTCCGGATGCATCACGTCTGGCCACGCCTATCCAGATTGGGAGTTTACGTTTATCTCTACCTGAGTGTCAGACAGGGAGGAGGTACAGGATGCAAGATAAATTTTTTGCTGATATCAATTTGCTCTGCTGTGTGAATAATATCCACCGTGTTCAACATCATTAATATATATATATATGGTAACCATCTTTTTTGAATCTCAATTACGTAGATATGTGCCTCTACCTTTCCGAAGACACTCTTATCAAGCAGGTCTTTCATGAGCCTGGAAAGCTTTAATTGAAATACTCAAGTGACTAACTCAGGATGATCTATTGCTTGCTGTCCGTAGAGTAGGTTGTCCTTAATTTCTGGCCATGCAGGATTGCAGGTCATAGTAATGAAGAAATCAGGATTTCCAATTGCACGCACAATTGTCATTGCATCTTGGTATTATTCCATCATTTGTCTTGGTGATCCGGCAAAGCTTAAGAGAAGAATTACTCGCTTTTCAAGACTGCCTAAGTCAATATCTCCTTGATTGACCAAGGTGTAGGCAAGTCCTTGATATTGATCACTTTGAAGAGCTTTTTGATTTGAGAAGGCCCATCTCAAATTATTTTGCTCAATGGCAGCAAAGGCATCAATACTCTATTCTTGAAACAGTCTTCCTGCTAGAAATAGATGCGAAGAATTGGAGGAAGGTAAATAGAGATAGTAGGTGTGAAATAATACTAGTGTAACTCGTTTTGATCCTCTATGTCCTGTAGTTTGGATCCCTTGCTGACAGGCGACTCATGTGTCTATATCTCCAGGTGGGTCCTTAACTATATCATAGTTATTCTGTACTGCATTTCCAGCAATCGCATTGCCTGTTAGTGGAATATCTAGATGCTATCTGGATTCGTCCTGCATCATAATAAGTGGATATCGAAGAGGGAGGAATGATGCGTACAATTTTGAAATTCATATAAGTCGCTTGTCTTGATGCTCAGGACCTTTATATCGAAGAATAATCTCTCATAGATTCATATTCTCTTCTCCCATCCCTTTAATTAAAACTCCAATCTCATTGACTAATCGACTATTATAAGTAGGGGGATCATTTCTATGCTCTCAAGGATCTTGAATTTGTAGACAGAGTGTTCAGATAATTTGTGAATTTGATGGAATTAAGTCGCCAACTGAGTGAAACAATTGTACATATGGATTTGTTTCTGATAAATACTGTTAAATTTTAGTGACACTAAGGATGTCAAGATTATCAAATACTTATAGTTAATTCCCAATCTGTATCACATAGTTGTTGGAATCATGGGTATAAATTTGAGCAAAGTTAGGGGTCTGGCCATGAATCGGAAGCAGAGATCCTATTCTATGATATAATGTAACCTTGATATGAAAGAAATATACTCCACCCCCGCATGAGCTAATGATTTGCTCTTTTATTTCCAAATAGGTAAATGCAAAGATATTGTTATAACAGCAAATTTTGAGACAAAATTCTTTGGCCACTATTATTTTCAATCATTAGTTATCGTATTTAATTCAATTAATAATTAAAGTAATTAGAAATAACTTATATGAAGATTGTGAAGTAAACAATTCCAATATCTCAGGAGCTGGTGGTTGAATATTTGGTAAAATTACCTTTCCATTTGTATAAGATTTTGAGAATATAAGAGCTTCAACTGATGAGCGGGAACTCTTCTCCTCAAGAAAATGTATTGCTTTACAATAATGACACTTACAGTGTAATTATGAAAGAGTGAGATGATTAATTTCAGATACAGAATAGAGTGCTGAGCAGTACGAAATGGATCCTGAAATACTTGTTTCTTAACAGAGTTAAAAGTCAGTTTTTTTTAGTTATATAGAAACAATATTAGCAAAGATAATAATATATTAACCTCATTATTGACTATCAAACTTGCCTCAGAATGGTCTGAGTGTCGATTTCAGGCTCAAGTTGCTGTTCTGGCAGCACAACACTCGGAGCATGTTCGATAAAACCCTCCGAGTCTAGGTGCTTGTCTTGCAAATACATCATGTTCCTTAGTTCTCTGGCACCCAGAACAGGTTCGCATCTTCAACCAAGAGAATGTGGAAACCTGATATGTTGCTTGTAAATAACCTAAATAAAGATAGTAGTAAATGTAGATTCGAAAGAGTTGCAAGAAAATAAAGACTGCAGGATGTGAGATATGACTTGAATGTATTCTCCAAACTGTGAACAAACATACTACAGTCAAATTGGTTGAGTAACATGACAGCCAGGCTTGGCGGGCCCCCTTGTAGATGAAAACATGATGAAAGATGAGAGTTATTCCACAACCATAATACCAATAAGAAAAAAGGAAATGACATAATGATTTTGTATATAGGAAAAAAAAGTTACCATTGCGTATTTCCTCTATTTCTCCGAATTACAGTAGTAACTCTCTCCAGTATAGAGTCGATCAGCTTATACACCCTACTCCATGGCATATCCTGACAAACCCTTTACGTAAGCCCAATCAATTCCCTATCTCTTATAGGATAGTGTAACGTGTTCGCAAGGTGCTAATCACATTATTGGTAAAGAATACGATAGTTGGCAGGTGGCCTGCTCTTCCGGAGAGGAGGCGAGAGCTGAGAACTAAAGGAGGCTTCGAGGGTGTACTGAGAAACAAAGAAGTAACCGTTCAACCAAGTATATTGAAATACTGTCTGTCGAAGTCTGCCTTTTCTATCATAGAAACAGGCGGTCTTTAAATACACAAATCTGTTCATGTCTAGCATGAACGAAACTAATCAAAGGTATCAATCGATACACTTTGGTAAAACTCCTTAAGTATCAAAGCGATACTTAAAACAAAACATAAAACAAAACCAAGTATCAAAGCGATACTTAAAACAAAACCAAGTATCAAAGCGATACTTAAAACAAACCAAGTATCAAAGCGATACTTAAAATAAAACATAAAACAAAACCAAGTATCAAAGCGATACTTAAAACAAAACCAAGTATCAAAGCGATACTTAAAACAAAACATAAAATAAAACCAAGTATCAAAGCGATACTTAAAACAAAACCAATAACCGAGTACCCGTACCGGTTACAGATAGCATCTACTCTCTACACAAGCCTGCCAGAATCTTCTTTTGAACCAAGGCCATACATTCTCAAGTGGATTCAAGTCTGGAGAATAAGTAGGCCAGTCCATTCGGTAAATCCAGTTCATACACCAAAACTTTATTGTATCTACAGAAGTGTAGTATTTGGTACTATCCTCTAAGATCTGAATTCCTTCCTCAAAGCCTTCACGTCGTTCATACTTGGGCAGGATGTGGGGTATGAGAATCTTATTAACATACTGGACAGAATTAAAGCCCAATTTGTCTCTCTTGTTGACTCTCTCCATCTCTGTTTTCTTGCGGATCACCACCAATGGGGACCTCCAACTATACGCAAAACCAGCAAAGAACATTACTCAGCGCTTTTCCCCGGGAAAGTGTAACCGGTATGGGTACTCCATTATTGGTTTTGTTTTATGTTTTCTTTTCAGTATCGCTTTAATACTTGGTTTGTTTTAAGTATCGTTTGATACTTGGTTTTGTTTTATGTTTTATTTCAAGTATTGCTTTAATACTTAATTTGTTTTAAGTATCGTTTGATACTTGGTTTTGTTTTATGTTGTGTTTTAAGTATCAGTTGATACTTGGTTTTGTTTTATGTTTTGTTTCAAGTATCACTTTGATACTTATTTTGTTTTAAGTATCATTTGATACTTGGTTTTGTTTTATGTTGTGTTTTAAGTATTGCTTTAATACTTGGTTTGTTTTAAGTATTGTTTGATACTTGGTTTTGTTTTATGTTTTGTTTCAAGTATCGCTTTGATACTTGATTTATTTTAAGTATCGTTTGATACTTGGTTTTGTTTTATATTTTGTTTTAAGTATTGCTTGATGCTTAATTAGTTTTATCAAGTGTATCAATTGATACCTTTGATTAGTTTCATTCATGCTAGACATGAACAGATTTGTGTATTTAAAGACCATCTGATTCCGCGATGGAAGAGGCAGACTTCGAGAGATAGTATTTCAATATACTTGGTTGAACGGTTACTTCTTTGTTCCTCAGTACACCTTCGAAATCTCCTTTAGTTCTCAGCTCTCACCTTCTCTCTAGTAGAGCAGGCCACCTGTCCACCATTGTATTATTACCGCTAACGTGACTAGCACCTTGCAAACACGTTTTAGGAAGGATAGTTCAAGGAATCTTTCCTCATGGGCCATGCCAGGTGGACACCATACTTTGCTTTTATGTCCAGAGTGGCCAACTTCGAGCTTTATTTCATCGGCGTAGATGTGCTTTCTCCATTCCTCCTTCGTCCAATACCTTCTTTCCCAAGCCCATTGCTTTCGTTTGCGCTGATTATCGGGGGTGAGCCATGGCCTCCTGTGGCATATGCCCACATAAAGGTGTATTTCTCAAAGCCTGACTATAATGGTATATGGAGTCACATTTATACCGGAAACTTGTGTAATATCCATTGCAGTAGCATGTGAATCTTGCTCAGCAAGGCGCTTTATATGTCTCATATCTCGGGGAGTCAATTTGGACTTTGGTCCTGGACGGGAGTCAGGCGCGATCTTCTCCCTCTCCTCTCAGAGCCGTACAATCCTCATGACTGTCTGGTGTGAAACACCAACTTCCCTAGCGATTTGCCAATAGCTGCTTCCTTTCACATGCTGTTCAATACACTTCATACACTCCTCCAGTGTAGCCATGTGTCGTTTTCCTGTGGTGGGTAATTTGGACATGTTGCAGGGTATTCTGCTGTTGAGAAGTAGATTTGGAAGTGCAGATTTTTCATGTGGTGTCACATTACTCAACCAATTCGACTGTATTTAACAGCTGCTTTTTGCTAATAGGACTAAGGAGAACACATTCTACTTTATGTTTGGTATTATAAAAGGTAAAAAGGTAATATTATAGGCTTGGACAATCAGAAATGGCTGGAAATTTAATATTATATTGAGTTAATCTATCTTATCAACTGTATGGAATTGGATTTTGTGAGTGGCTTCTGGCTATATGCAATAGTTAAGTTTAATAATCCCTTTTGCAAATAGTGCATATGTTACACTCAAGGTTAAAATTGTCTAAATGGTAATATTACAGGTTTGGACAGTCAGGAATAGCTAGAAATTAAATATTAGGTTCTGTCAATTCCTTTCTTTAACTCTATGGAATTAAAATTTCTGAGTAGCCTTTTAAAGTATGTAATAGTTGACTATAATGAATATATAATTCCATATATTTATTGTTGTGTGAGTTTAAGTGTTAATGTTACCTTGCTGACATATTTTCTTGGCATCATGTAAATATCTTGGCATTTTGGTCACATGATCGTGTTTTTGGAAAAGCTTGTTTTATATAATAGATTCAAACATTCCTTTTTTTTTTCCATCAGAGCACGTCCTCCTTTCTTCTCCATCCCCGGTTCGAGCGAGATTATTGACAGACTAAGATAGCCAAACAATCATGTCGTCTGCCGATCGTTCCGCATGGCGCAATACTTTCATCTACGATTCCAACAATCGTGATACGGTGCTCGGAGGCCTCTGGGCCACACCAGGTATTACCAACGCCAATCTCTATTCCATGCTGGAGATTTTTTGTTTGTTTAGCAACCCTTTCGAGCTACGCGACGAGGATGGACGGTTAGTTGAAAAGGATGAGGCACAGCTTCAGGCAGGCAATTACTATATTGGCACTGAGGGTGGGTTTCTTCTGCGCTTTCCATATTTAGCCGCTCCTTACTCTGAATAGGCACCATCACTCTCACTGACGAGGTCCCGCTACTTCGTACGATTTCGTTGCAGTCCGGAACCCGTGTTGCTGCGTTCCGTGATGAAGTACGTGAGCGGGACGGGGCCTGTGTTTTCACCGGTATCCGATCAAGCAGGTGGAGAGCCATGCAAGCCGTTCACATCTTTCCCCTGGCATACGAGGGGTACTGGAAAGACCATAACTACGGCCGTTGGATTACCGTTCCGCCGACAAATCCCTCCCACGGATCGATCAACTCTGTACAGAATGGGATCTTGCTCGATTCCAGTATGCACCACTATTTTGATTTCTATGATTTGACAATCAATCCCGATGTATGGATGGCTAGATCTTCAAGTCTTCACGGCTAATGGTTGTGTAGGATAACTACAAGATCGTCTCCTTCGCAGAGGAATCCGCCCAATATAACATCGCTGGCCAACTTAATCAGTCATTCCTCGATAATCCTCTCCGACCGGTCGATCAGCTTCTCCGCTGGCATTTTCGCCAGGCAGTGCTCACGAATGTGAAGGGAGCTGGGGAGCCTTGTTTTGAGCACGATTTCCCGCCTGGCACGGACATGATGGGTGAGATCATGAGCGGTCCAAAAGCTGGAGAGAGGATGGAGTTTGAGCTGTTTAGCCGCTTTAATGCAGCGGGGGGTTCGCACGTGGTGAAGTCTACCTAGAGCACTACTAACACAATATCCAATATAACTAGCTTTACCACCGGTGTTCGCTCATGAATTCACCGGAAACCAACCGAGCTCGGAGGTGTGATGTTAAACAAGACGAGGTATAATTTATTATCTTACCGTAGTTGAGCCGAACCGGTATACTCCCGCGGCGGAGTTGAAGTTGGACACCCACAAAGCATAGTGATTTCCAGTGGTATGACAGTGCGCCGCACCGGTACTCGCATGTGTGATACAAACACTATATCTGAGCTAACTACCTCCCTAATGTAAACTATCGTACCGGTGCCGTACTGCACTCGTACTGGTACAGTGCATTGAGAGATATATAGGCTTGAAATCTGCTGCTTAGAGAGGCTAGAGATAAAGATGCCCCCGCCTTTTGCCCTCAGGCATTGTACGAGTAGATGTTGCTACCAAACCATAAATTATGTGAACGACGTACTGTACAGGTTGCCATGAACCTAACTACTCGTACAGTTATAATGTCGTATCATACCTAGGCTCATAGCTAAGGCATTAATGGGCAGTGTGAAGTGCAGTGCAGCGCAGTGCATCGCTGGGCAGGCCATGCCCCCCACCATCCGTTTGCTGTCGTTTGGCCAACTCTACCGAACTGTACCGTGCTATCTCACATCTGATGCCTTACTGGGAAAGGAACGCCGGTGTTCGTACAGCATTCATTTATTAGCAGGTTTTGTTTCAATAGCTTGTGTACACTCGAGTATCGCTCGCTCCCTTACGGTACTTGCTTGGGTTGAGAGGGCTGGTTATTCCCATCCTTTTTCCCTCACCGATAGAGCCAACCACTCCAATTTCCTCACCCCTCTCATCCCGCTACCTACAAGGTTGGGGAGAGAAAAATGCATGGCTTTGTATTGTGTTCTTGCTTCTACACATAACCCGTGTTCACCGCACTTTAGTACCGGTATTCATATCACGCGCACCGGATAAGTTATCGGTCTGACGTTCGGGGTCTACAGTAACCCACTCAGGATCTCTCTGGCCCGGATGGTTGGTGCTTGGTGTTGCTACCCAGCATCGCAGTGGTTGTCCATTCGTTGTTGCTCACCTTGTGAACCAGTCGGTTGCCGGTTGCCTCGCCCCGGCCAGAGACACACAACCACGGTATTCCCCCCCACAGGGTTTCCCACAACCACCCTCCCACCCTTTTCTCCATTCCCGCGCCCCCATTTCAGCTCCTCCCACCAATCCATACCGCTGTCTCGGTACCATTCCGTTCCTTCTTTCTTTTGTCTATTCGTTTCCTTTTTTCCTTACCCATACACTTGCCAATCACGGTAACGTAAAACGGTTACCCGCACCTCTTTCCCCCAGCCCAGTGAGGAAGAGGAGTGACATCTGAGGGAGGAAGAAATCTCTACAGTTCCTACACGCTGTATATTACGGCACCGTAACCTGTTGTTATTGAGGGAGTGCGGGAGAGGGAGAAAAAAGAGGAGCTGGTCGGGAAGAGGATCGATTCCGCGGTACATATCAAACGGGATACAGAAGTTGGTCTAGTTTTCCCTTCAGATACATACTGTACATCAAACGCGGTTATCCGTCGGAAACATCTTGCGCCCCTGGGGTTGGTGCGATTAGGGTTTGTTTTAGCGGTCAGAGTTCCACTGGTGCTAGGGAAATACCGTGCCGTCATAGTATCATACATACATACGGTACAGTAGTTTCACTTCCTTCGCCGACGAAGCGACTGCTGTTTTAACTTGGCGTCCTCCCTCACGCCTTCTCCATTCCCTTGTCGCAACGACCATCACCAGCGCGCCGTTATAACTGTCCTGGTCACCCCCTTTCCCACATTCTCTCGCCAAAGAAATAAGATGGGTGTATGTTTATCTTGTCTCGGTATTCGCCAAAAAGACGACGTAGTTATCCCTTCTCCCCATTCAATCATTCATCATTAACAACAAACATACCTTAGTCCGAACATCAACGCCTTCTTGCGGCCCCAAACGATCACCTCCACAGCCATTCCTATACCAATGGGAATTTCGCTAATTCCTCACACCACCACTCAATCCCGGACCCTCAAGCGCTTCTTCATGAACGCGAATACCTAGATCGTCTCGTGGCGCAGACGTCAGAAAATCTTATTGACATATTCGCCCCTCCAACGCTCACACACAGCAACTCTACCGCTACGCCAAATAGTCGCGGCGAGTGGTATCGCAGCGTACTCAGTAAAACTAGTCCGCCCAACCACGGGCCCGAAATGCCCGTCGTTTTGGATCCCGGTGTTGTCGGCGGTCCCGAGAGAGAATGGTTGGAAAGTGTGCTGAAAGGCGGTGAAGAGGCAGTGAGAGAAGTTGGCAAGGTAAAGGGCGTCGGAAAATTGGTGGTTGGGCTGGATTACGAGGGGTGATGGCTTCTTTCGTGGCATGGAATGGTTTTAATGTCCGGGTTGAGCATGGGAATGGAGGAGGTAATTAGGGGTTTCTTTTCTTTCTGTTTCACCAAAGCTTATTGGTTACTAACGATTACCACCACCACTAACTAACTACACTGCACCACTGACATATCTGCTTTTCCCTCCGCAAATCTTTTTTTTTCCTTGCACTTTTTTATTTATAAGGGGCGTTTTTATTCATCTCCCTATCTTCAGTCCAACTTCTCTATACTGGCAAGCACTGCTATAACGAATCTCTTTTTTCTTTTTTGTTGGCATTAGCTATGCGAATGTATTTTTCTTTCTCGTTACCATGCTGTGTCTAGGGGAAGTCACCGGCGGGTTTGAGGCGCACTGGGAGGGCGAGGTATTATGGGTGAGATATTCTATTATGTTTTTATATATACAGATAATTTTATCATTCAGTCGTGCTCTTATACGGCTCTGTCTCTCCTATCTCCTACTGCTATACATCTGGCCTGGAGGACCCTGTTTATAATGTGATTGACCTCTTGTCAAACAACACCGATAGCAAACAAACAACGAAGCATCGTTAGCCTACACGTCCACTCAGTTTCCTCATCCTATGCCCTCGTAAAAGTTGGACTAGCCCTACGCGTACACACATGCCCGCAGGCGTCCTCATCATCACAGTGTTCCCTCTCTCCATCCTCCTCCCCTCACCCTCCTCCCTCTTCCCTTCATCCGCCACTTCCCCCGCCTTTCATCCCTATCATCCATTCTATCATATGGCACTTCCGTCACTCCCTCCCTTACCCCACCTCCTTACACCACCTTCTCACCCACCCCCCAATCGATCTATTATATATCCACCAAATTCTTCTCTTTTAACTATGGACCCACATCTACCGCCCCCAATCGATGGTGAGCCAATTTCTCTCCGACGAGATGCTTTTACTGGGCATCCTGCGGTTAGGGTATTTGACTCGATTGGTCAAAATTTTAAGTTTGCTCCCCCCGCCAGGAACGAAGGTGCTTGACTCCATCCTTTTGAAAATATTGCCTCTACTTACGATACATTTAGCACCCAGTTCACTTTCCATAAATACTGCTGAGAGAGATGAAACTAGGGGTAAGAGTGCATGTATTCTTGCTTAAGAAGTTACTAATTCCATAGCTTTAAAATCGAATTCTTCATTTGGGCTACTTAACCCGGGCCCCCCTAATGGTAACAGAGAGAGGCCAATTGAAACCCAAGATAGCAGATTTCCTCTCCCCAAGATGAACAGGCCCACCAAGGGAGAGAGGCCCCATGGCTAGACCACATGGCTCAATAAAACCCGCGGTCATCGTCTTGGACGATGACGGCGATGAGGCGGAAGGCAAAGGCTCTGCAACCGCTTCTGCTCTAGGAAGCGGACCTTCCGAGAATATTTGTGGTATTGATATACACTATAGTGCAGCGCAGAGAGAGAAAGTTCTGAGATCTAGAGAAGATGGTCCCCGCCTAAGGAAAAGACCCAACGGGCTTCCTTCTACAATCTCTGATTCTTCAGTCCAGTCTTCTCAAGCCAGCGGGCGAACCGTACTTTCTCATAACCGGAATCTGAGAGGGCACCATGACCATCACCCGGCTTCTGTAACCGGTAAAAACAAACCAGATCCCTCAACTCCCACTCCACCGAAATCTAGTGATGCCCTAGATTCGAACCGAAGTCAGCGCGATCTTCTGATAGCAATAAACAGCCTTTCAGCAGAAAAGGAGTCTATTGAAAAAGAGCTGATGGCGAAGGAATTGGCATTGAAAGCAGAGCATCGTCTTGTTGAGGCCGAGAGAAATAAAATTGCCCAGCTTGAGGACAAGATTGCAAAAGATAATAAGAAAATCTCTAGCATTAGGGAAAGAGCTGATGGCTTGCAGAAGTTTTTCAATGGCATGGGGTGCGACTACAAAGTTTTGCAAGAGAAGTACGCAAAGCTAAAGGCTCTGCTCAACGAGGTCTGCAAAGAGAGAGAGGATATACGGAGTGGCCGTGAAGAAATTCGACTAGTAGTTCAAAAACTTGAGGGGAAGAATTGTGAGCTTTTGGAATCTATATCCCATACAAAAGAGAAACTATTAGGATTTGAAAAGTGTATATTTACCGCTACCCCCGTCATAAGGGCACTATGTTAACAATGGTTTAGTGAATGAAGCCAACGTTTATCTTCAACAGCAATTGTCTGAGAATGCGGGCCTTCTGGCAACCGAGAGGGATAGAGTGCAAACGCTAGAGCTGCAAGCCCGAGAGGACCTTAATTATTTTCGTCATGAAATCGAGCAGAGACAAATTTTGTTTGACGTTACACAGAAAAATCTCACAGACTTTGAAAAACAAATTTCTGAAGTCGGTACTATAGAGCGAGCCATTGGAAAAATCAAGGAGTCTAATTCAAAAATTCCCGAACTGGTTATTCAAAACTTGTCGACTAAATACGCGCAACTGGAGACTAACCTGAGCATTCGTGATCACGATATTAAAAGCATAATCGAGGATGTTGTGAACAAAGGCTTGGAGCGTTCTGAGCAGAAGTACGTAAATCTATGATACGATCTCGAGTGATATTTCAGAGCTGACATGGACAAGATTGAGTGGATTGGCCTCAATTTTTGAGAAAACGGATGTGCGATCAGATTATTCGAAAATGGTGAATGAGTGTAAGAAATTATTTGATGAGTAAGTCGCCAGTCCCCCATTCATAAGCGCCAGGCCGTCTAACGGATATCAGCATTGTAAAAATATCTACGCGATCGCATAAGATTACCTCTGATTCGGCTAGCCTTGGGAACGAGTTTGTTGAACATCTTAAATCTCAAATCCATCACCTGGAATGCCAACTCGAAGAAATGCAGGAATCTCGCAGTCTTGATCAAGCGAAACTTACTCAGAAAGAAGTCCAACTGAATGCTTTAAAGCATGAACTTGAAGAAAATCGGAGTGAGGGGCTTCTCTGCAATCGGATAGAATCTCTTCTACAGAGCAGGTGGTGACCGAATAACCCTTTTTTTATAAACACTCCTTTCTAATTTGTCATATAGGAATGCCATCTTGAGCGAGGAAATTGCATCTCTCGTTCCAAACATCCATAATGGATCAGGGGATAGTTCAATTGCCGCTCTCAAGCTGGAGTTTTCCGAACTAAATGGGAAACTTGAACAGATTGCGGGAAGCTTCAATAATCACTTGTCAGAAAAAAACAGGGAGATTAGTCGACTGGAATCTCAAGCTAAAAGTTTGGATTTTCTTTACTCCGAGGCTTGCGAGAAAATTGCGAACTTTGATAAGGAAAAGGCGGAGTATATTTCCGTTATTGGAGGCCAGAGGCTACAGGAGCGTATAGACCTAGAAAACGCAGCCAATAGCCTCAGGCTTTCGGAAACATCCAGTCTCAATAATAGGATCAGATCATTAGAGGTCCAGAAGGAGAGACTTGAGGCTGCAAACGCACTGCTGGAAGAGAAGCTTTTGGCACAAACTTCAAATGATTCGGTACGTTTTTGATTGATTCTCTTAGCCGCTCAAAAGTATTCACTGGGGGCGCTCTGACGATAAAAACTATAGCCAGGACATGAGGAACTACGGATAACGGTATGGATTGACGACCCTTATAATTCAAATATTAAAGATTTTCTGACAGAAATTAGGCAGCCGATTTGGAGAGGGCTAATTCGGAAACGATGGACAAATGCAATAATCTGGAACGAGAATTACGTGAGCTCACCTTTCGGTCCTCCATGGAGCGTGCTCTAGCGGTTGCCAAGTACCAGCAACTCACCTCCGAGTCGGAGCAGCTTCAACGGCGGGTCGAAGATTTACAGATCAACCTGGTTGCCTCAAATCAAGAATTAATTGATACACAAGCTGAACGCAAAGTGCTCTGTCAAGGCCTTCGCGACACAGTGCAAAGACTTGAGACAAGTGAAGCTACCCTGAATAGGCTAATTTTGATCACCATTCAGGGTCGTAGTGAAAAGGAGTCGTTGGTTGTAAGGTTAAGAAATCTGGAGGACGAGAACCGGAGACTTCCCGGGAACGATGTAGAGATGATATCTCCGGCACCCAAAGAGTCAGGACAGTCCCGCGACGCTTTTCCTGCACCACAGTCCCCCCGGAGGAGCGAAGCTATTAGGAAGAGCGGAAAGGTAATGTTTTCTTTCTGATGGTTGAATGTGACTAACAAAATTTTCAAAGGATAAATCCCTCGAATCGCCGATAATGAGCCTAACTAGCATTGGCGATGCACCCGAATTCCGGCGTGCGCAGCTCAATGATGAGGAGGAAGTGGACTACCAAGGATTGGTGGCTGAAATTCTATACACGAATGGCAAGGGGCGGGTAAATGAAAACGTTACTAATGCCGAACCTCTCATAAGGCCCGTAGCCCCCCGCTCCAAGCCCAAGGGATCCCAGGTTGAGTTTGAGTTTGGCAACTCAGGGAAGAGGTACAATCAAGCATTAAAATCATTATCTTCGACTCGCAAGGCGCCGGTTACTAGGACTAAGGTTATGGGGGATTCACAAAATCCTGATGAGGGGAAATACCGGACCCTACCACCAATGTCCTCACCACAGCCCAGTTTTACTCCAGCTAATCTCAACAACGACGGCCCTAGCAAGTTTAATCCCGAAGAGTCTGTATGGAGTGCCTTGAGCCGCCAGTTTCAACCGAACCAGCCTCCTCAAGTTGCGGAAAAAACTAAGGTGCCCTCTGGACACCACTCTGAGGCCTTAGGCCATGAGACTGGGAAGCAGACTAAACCTAAGCTTGCTCGCCATAGGAACAAGAAAGCCGGGGACGAGGACGTGACGACTGAGGAATCCACAAAAGAACAGGAGAGCGGAGAAAAGGGGGCAGGAGCCTATAGCTCCGGTTCCTTCAGAGCTGTCCAAAAGAAAAAGAGAGCTTTGAAGAAGCGCTAGAATGGGTATTTGATTTATAATAATACAATATTCATTTTTTGTTATTCTTTAAATGGCTGTTTATTAGTGGTCTTGCTTCTTTGAGATTTTACGCAGCGGATGTCTGACGCTTGTATTGGCTGCGTTTACATGTTGAGGTTGCAGTTTAGTGGAATTGATCTGAACCTCTTAGCTATATATTGGTAGCTCCACTGTCCTGGGCACCAAGAGGTAAATGTTTTGAAGGCGAGGACCACTACTCTGATGGCTGGCACCCGAAACTCAAGTGACCCCAAGCATCAATCGAACAAAGCCCCACCATCGCACGGAGAAATCTATCCCGGACAATCTATATACACACCCACCATACCACGGAACCCCTCCAAACCCCCAATCTACCGATTCTTCCCCCTCTTCTGTTCTAAAAACAACACCCGTCGCTTAACTAGCTCCCCCCGCCAATCAGCCGCCCCACCCTCATCTCCCCTCAAGGAAGCAAAGGAAAAACATACCAACAGGATCATACTTTATCATGCTCAAGGGCTTATGCGTGCGGGGGCGCACAAACGACTTGAAGTATCCGGTCATGGCCATGGATATCAATCGTACGACGATGTTTCGGGATTTCGCTGCTGGTAGGTTAGCCGAATCCGGCGGGGTGGGTGACCGGTGACGAGGGGGTACCTTTTTTAGCCATGATTTTTTGGCTAGGCAGGTGGATGGGGATGGGTGGATGGAAGTGATTTGAGGAGGTTTGGTTCGATTTGAGTAGGAGTGGGAAGGTTACCCGGTTTTTAGAATTCGGGGTTAGGGTTGGAATTAATGGGTGGGTGGGGACTGGGGAGAGGTGTGAAAGTCTTGAAAAAGGGGAAATTTGGGATGGAGTTGGTAGGGTTGGAGTGTTTTTTGGTGGTGAGGACATGGGAATCGGGTTAGCGGGATGTGATAGGGTGTGAAGGGGGGTCATTGGATGTCACTCGGCAGCGCATTACAGGAGGTGGGCTGCTCGGGTATGATACCTTCAAGTTTAGTATGATAGCTTGGCTTATTTTCTGGGCGGCATGTATGGCGAAATGCGAACGGAACGAATAAATAGAGAGAGTGGATGACAGTGGTGGGTAGGTCAAGAGCTGGGCGAGAGTTCCTCGTGGATGCTTGGTGGCATAAGGGTTCACTATGGAATGGGATCCTCAACGTTCACCAGTATGATTCAAAGCACTTCAAACTAGTGCCAAGCCTGTTGCATTCTGAAACGCCTCTATTTATGAGGATAAAGGTTTACGAATTAGGAAAATGTATTTTAAAGGTCCCTTGGCCAATTCGGGTCTCTAGTCAAGTTTCATAAATTTTCATGGGCAGCCATAAGTGTTCCCAATCACTGATATATTCACGGTACAAACTCAAACCCCATGTGTGATAATAGATTACGTATAGTGATAGTCTATCAGTCTCATATCATATCATACCAGTACGAGTACATCTAGTCCATGTCACTTTGAGTCTCATAGAAACTAATGCTAGGTTACGGGTTGCAAAGCCTTCGCCAAGCCACCAAAGGCTCTGGTGTTGCATCCGCAAACACTTGCGAGTAGGTACATAGGGTTTAGTCCGCTTCCGGGTGTTGTGTGGTAAAGCTAATTGTGCTCGAGTATGATCTATGATACGAGTGACTCCGGGGCACTGGGAAACATCCTCTCGCCAGCCCCACTCTCTCGAGTGGCGCCTGGCAGTAGGCTCTTCATTGATGTCGGAACCCCCCCTAACTTCCAAGATGCTCCCTCTCCTCCGGTTAGAGACGCAATAGACGACCCCCTATCCGGGTTGGCTATTTTTGATGGATTTTGCGACCTAGGCTGACCCCGACTCCCCGCATCTGACGGCACTTCTCCTATAGAATTGCCAGCATTGCTATGGCAAACGCTCCAGTGAACACCAGGAGCCGGTGAGCCGATCCCAGGAGGGGGTCGTGATATGTTGATTACGGATCGAATGGGGTAGACGATATAGGGACCATCGGTAGAGAGCGAACCAAGCCCACTCCCCGGTCCCGTGGTGGTACTAAATCACCCTGGAGATGTTGGGCCACAATGATGAGAGTAGAAGGGAAACAATTCAGAAGACGACCTTCCACAGGTGGGTGAAGGTGAAAAGGGGGTTTGTTCATTCTGTGATTCTGAGAATGTATCGACTTCCAAGGGGTCGTCAACAATCTTCTCAGCCAGTTTGTTTTCCATTATAGCGGCCGGGGGAGTGTACATTGGAATTCTCAGGGACAGCAATGTGTTCAAATGTGGAACAAATGAATTGTGTTGCACCGGACGTCGTTGGTTGTAATCGTGCACCAACACTGTACCGGTACTGAATCCTTATTTTCATTATATCTAGCCAGGGCGCCGCCCGTTTCACCAACTAAATGGTATCTAGCTAACCGGCATGAGATGCTCCTCCCAGCCAAGGGCCCACTTGTCAAAAGAAATCCTCCTCCCTTACCCTGCAGTCCTACCCTGCCACAAAGGAAACTCCCCCTCCCTACTTCCACATTCCTCAACAAAATTAGTTCCCTCACAAAAGAAACACAGCCCTGCACCCTTGCCCGCTGCTTGTGAACAACGAAAATCCTCCTACAAAAGAAACCTATCCTGTCACCTCTGTGCCCAATAGTCATGTACGTAAGGAAATATAACCATGAAAGGAACCTGCCCTGTCCCCTCCGGGCCCAGCAGTTGTGTACGTAAGGAAATAAACTCATTGTCCCAGCTATAAAGCCACTGGGCTCCAAGGCACTGCCGACGTCTCGTGGGTGACTCTCCCTACCTGGCCATAGGGCCACAGTACCTTGGCTCGTTGGTCTTAGCATGTGCCGCCTTGGCCGCCTTGGATTTTCTGATCATGGTGTCGCAGCCAGGTATGGGAGAAGGATCCTTGTTGTGGACCCTCTTGTAGGGCTTCTGGGATCCCGAAGGTTGGGACGTGGGGAGGTTGATGTTGGCTCCGTGGACCTGGGCGGACACACTCTGGTCAGGGTAGGGCTTTTGTCCTGTAAGGCGGGTGGCCAGGTTGGGATCCACGAGAGGACATCCTTCTGTCTCCTGTCGGACCGGAAATCGAGGTCAGTCAGTTTGATGAAGTTGCAGCCGGTCTTCAGGTGGGCAGGGGAAACATTGGCGATACCACAGACGCAGGGGTTGGCCTTCCAGACGTACGTTTCGAAGGGCCAGCCAGCGCTAGTGCGGAGTCCCAACAGTGTGCGGAACTGTGGGTGCGTGGTGCCTATTAGGTATTTGTATTTGGGTCTTGGCCTTCCTGAGTAACGGTTACTTTTTGACTTGGTGTCCTCGGTCCCATGTCCAACAGGTGTCTTTTCAGTCCTCCTTGTCCGAGGTTGAGGGAGAGCGCACCTTCGATGATTTCCCTAGCCCCTCCTTCCCTGGCCTATTGTCGTGTCCATTGGGAGTGGCGATCCAGGGTGTGAACACGTAGGGCCAGCAGGTTTTTTTGATGGGTAGCGTAGAGCCCCAGTGGTGGGATTCCCAGTTCGGCGTAAAGGGCTGCCAGTGGGACCTTCTTTTCGATCCCGAAAGCCAAGCGCAAGATGCCATTCAATGCGGTTTGGGCTGTCCCGAAGATGGATTTGCCCCTCCCATACCTCGATGCCGTAGGTCAGCTATGGTAGGACGAGGCCTTGGACAAGTTAGGGTGTTGTCCACATGTTTAGGCCGCCTTTCTTATACCGGGCTGTGATGGTACTCACACTTTGGCCTGAGGTAGTGGCTTCCTTGACCCAGCGTAATATGTGGTTTTTCCAGGTATAGTCCATTGAGATGATGTACCCCAGCCATCTTAATACCATGGGTTCCGCTGGCTTCTGGTCCGGCCAAAGGGGTTTCCGCCTTTCCTTTTCCAGCGTCTTGATTTCTATGGATTCCGTTTTCGACACTGCAAAGCTGTATCCCAGGTCTACTGCGTTTTGTCGCAGGGGTTCGAGTGTACCGTCATGGGCTCTCTGGTCTTCATCCCTTTTTTGAAACATAGTGGCGGCGAGGATGTCGCCCACGTAGGTGAGGATGCGTGTGTACGTATTGGGAGCCTTGTCCACTGTGCTGGCCACTAGTTTTCTGACGCTGATCAGGAAGAGGATGGGAGACAGAGGGGATCCCCGCAGTGTGCCTATATCTGTACTGTAGGGTCTGGACGGTTTCCCATTAAACATGTAGCTTGTTTTCCTTCCTGATGCCCAGTTATTGATCCAGGCGCCCACGTGGTGGTCCTGTGACGAGATGGATTTACAGACATCCTCCATAAGCAGGTTGCCAAAGCCTCGTTCCACATCCAAAGCCATGAGGTGGGTGTGTGGGAGACCAGGTTTGGAGACTATGCCATTGAGGGCCTGTGTGGCGTCGGTAGTCCTGTTCCTCTTTCTGCCCCCGTACATGTTGGGTTCTAGAAGATCCAGGGATAGGATTCTGGCCACCACTATCCGTTCCAGGACCTTAGCCAGAATGGGCTGTAGTTGAATAGGCCTCTAGCTCTTGGCCACTGTCACCCAAACCTCGGTGCTGAGTATATCACGAATTATGGGATGAAGGGGGAATCGCAATCCGTGGATTTTATATAAAGGACAAAACTACCCCGCCTGGGACTCCCTAATACTAAAATAAAAGGAAAGCAATTCTCAGATATCCTCTTCCTTAGTTTGTTCTTAGTGAACGGGCAGGCAGGCAGTGGGGCCAGCTCGTTGGACTGGTAGCCGGTATTCTAGTGAACTGTATTTACTCAAAAAAAGCCATGATTCTATTCCAGACGCTCTAGGTTGCTCGTCCATTTGCCGCGATGTCTCCCCAACCCAAACTACTCTTATCCCTGTAAAGTCTGTACTTTGCCGGCGAAAAAAACAATCATATCTTCACCATGCCGGCTAGGTACTGAGAGAAAAGCATCGGGGTCTTTTCATCCTTATTTTCGCCATCCCGGCCCTGTGCTGATATAAATGTTGCCATTGGAAAAATAATAATTCTGGGCTTGACTTGCCCTGGTCGGACACTGCAAATCTTTAATATTAGGGTCTGTGACCCCTGCTTAGATTTTGCGTGACATCCCTGCACCCTGTAGTACTGTATATTCTCCCGCGATTCGCCATCACAGTGGAGGAGGGCGAATCGCAAGAGAATATACGGTACTTGGAAGTACAGTAGTAGTGGAGTAATACGAATAGGGTAGACTTTCAACGATGGATGGACAAGCCATCTAAAAGGCTACTCTACTCATATTACTCTACTACTAATTCTCAGTATTATAGCATGCAAGGATGTTACAAAAAAAAATCTAAGCAAGTGTCACAGACCCTAATATTAAAGATTTGTACTACTTACTATCATTAACGTAGCGTCCGACCAGGGCAGGTCAGGCCCAGAATTTATTTTGTTATAATGGCAACATCTATATCAGCACAAGGGCGGGATGGCGAAAAGAGGGATGAAAAGACCCTCATTCTTTGCTGGCAGTACCCAGCCGGCATGGTGAAGATATAATTGTGTTTTCCCCGGCGGAGTATAGTTTTTGCAGCCATAAGAGAGGTTTGGGTTGGGGAGACATCGCAGGCAAATGGACAAACAACTTGGAGTGTCAGGAATAGAATCATGGCTTTTCCGAGTGAATACAGTGCGTTAGAGCACGTGATACCTGTCCAACGAGCTTCCCCCGCTTCCTGCCTGTTCACTAAGAACAAACTAAATGAAGACGATATCTGAGAATTGCTTTCTTTTTATTCCGGTGGTAGGACGTCTCTGGCGGGGTATCTTGGGTGTTTATATAAAACCTACGGATTGCGACTCCCCTTTCATCTCATAATTCGTGATACCCAGTACCGAGGTTTGAGAAAACATTCTCACCATATATCACTCGATATTGGATTTCGTGTGGCTATTCTAAGTCGGGGTGGAATGGGAGGCAAAAAAGTGATAGACGTGACTTGCTTGACCTCCTGGGTGGGATGAACTGCTCCCTTAAATGCATAAGCTCCCAGAGATGTACGACGACTTAATAAAGCGAGTCGGGAGCGCTCAACCCACTCAAATTGGACCTCTGTCCCTGACACAACTTGGATAGTCTGAATGACAACATCTAGGAGTGGTGGCGGACCAACTGGGGACCGCAAAGTATTCACCTAGGGTTTTGGCTTTTCCTGCACAGTGAAATTGACTACGCCAAACTCATGAACTTGATCGCCGACAATTTGGCGAAGCTAGATTCACAGACTAACTTTGGGTTTTACATGTGATCCAGGCTTAGGGCGGAAGCGGGGGCTACGAGAGCTGTTATGGCTGCACGACCCGATTTTTGCAGCCGGGCGAGACGCTTGAGGAGCTCTCCTGAGAGGTTCCGCGGTGAGGGGTCGAGAAGTTCCACCCCCAAAGACGCCTACGGAGGAGGCCTTATACGCACGGGCTGCCCATCGGACCGCACATCCCGAAGGGGTAGGGGTGGAAGAAGAAGGAAGAGATGAGGACTTCCGTACTAGCAGTTCTCGTCGTCTCTTTCGGACACACCCCTCTTGCTGAAGTGTCGTCGGTTCACGACGTCTCACACCCGACTTCTGCCATCGGTAAGGGACCGGACAGAGACTCCGATGGAGGAGGCCGCCACCTCACATATAGGGAACTTGACGCATAGGGCTCTCGGCGGTCCACACTTCCAATTCTCGTCCATCTACTCGAAGAAGCGGAATAAGCGCGAGCTGTTGAACCCGACTAACATTCTGATGTCGGGTATCGATGCCGATGTGTTTTTCACCATGGTGATACCCGTGCGGTACGCGCAGTGCCCGAGTTCACCGGCCGAGCTGCGGAACCGGCCGGGCGGCGATTGGGTGCTTAGCCAAGATAGGGGAGAGCAGGGTGTAAAGAGTGTTCTTGATGTGGGGGGTAGGGGCTCTCGGGTACTTGCTTGGTAGAGTATTATCGAAGCGGAAGAGGAGAGAAGGAAGAGTGAGCTTCCAGGGAGAACAGGGAAGCTGCCACCTGGCCCGGGTGGGAAGGCTCTGCTGGGGGTGAGGAGAGGAGTGGATTGCAGGCAATTACCGTCGAGGTTCTTGGACGATACTCTGTTTATTCCCCGAGTGCCGGGTATCTATTATGCAAACCTGCACTACACGCCGGGCGCACCGGTGGAGAATAATAAGGCTTAGCCAAGAAAACCCTACGATCTGATCATTGCTATATAGTACTTGGACAAAAGTCATCGTAGGTAGGCTCAAGTATAGGTCAGGACACACCAAAATGGTCGAAATTCGGGATCACAGAAATCACAATTCGCACCCCCACCCTCTAATCAATTAAAATGAAAAATATACCAATAGGTAGTGGAAAGACCTAGCGGTTCTGAAATTCATATTTCTATACCAAATTTGCTTGTTTTGTGGGTAGCTCTTATCAATTAGTGAATCCTATTCCAAAACTGGAGTTAAGCGCCAAGAACTTTTATGGGTGCTCATACAAAAAAATACCTGTTTTGAAAATCGCCCATTTCAAATTGCCTCAGTTCAGACAATATTGCACCATATACCTTAAAAGTTAAATCTCGGAGATAGAATACCTAGAAACACTATTTTATGAAGAATCGACTTACTTCCACTGCAGGTGGTCGAGTTCTGGCGCTGTGAAACAGAGCATTTTTGGTGTAAATGTGGTCACCAACGATGACTTTTATCACCTCATTTTTTACAAACAGAATCCACCTACAAGGGAAGTCGTTTTTCCGCCGCCACACTATTGAACAACTCTGGCCGCATCTAGATCCGGATGGCGGTGTCCTTTCGGTCAGCGAAATGGACACGCCGATAGCTTTCGGGGCCGGCACCTACGCCCGCTCAACAATTATAGATGACTGCATCAAGGGCGTTGGCAAAGCCTTTCAATCCCCCCCCCCCGACCAAGAGTGCGGTTGGCTTCGCAAACCCCCCTATCGAAAAGGAGCTCGATGCTGTAACCGCCTCGTGCACGAACCAAGAGCAATTCCCCATCTTCCCCTCTGGCGCCGCAGAGGGCACCAACCACAAAGACTACTGCCGCTTCTCGTAGCGCTACAGCACCCCAGCTATCTGCAGGGACTCATGGATGAGTCATCCAAAAAAAAAAACCCCTCCATGACGATCTCCAGTACTCATATGTCGCCTTCCGTCGTGGTATCGACCACCGGGCCGACACGAAGTACAAGATTAACCTAACAATAGATGACATTGGCATAACCCCCTTCGACGGCGAACCCGACAAGCCAAAGCCCGTACACAATGCAACTACTTGGCAATTGCAGTTTGGCCTCCAAACGTATCATGCTCCCACCTATCGAATGCGACTCGCACATTATACACGGCTTATGCACTCCGACAGGTTCCATAGAAGACTGGACTGTTCCCAAGAACCTTGGAAAATTGAAGTGCAGAGACGCGAGGAATAGTAGGTGGGGTGATCTTCGGGCGCCTGGAGTGAAAGCACGTATAAGCCGAAACATAAAGATCTGTGGCGGCAGCAGGAAGACTATGTCAAAGTTTGTCGTCATCAAGGACCCCCACGGTGATGGGGTGAGGGCTATTGTCAGGGATAAGACGACAACCTTCTTGTAGGCGAAGAAGGCAGCAAGGATTTAGAGGAAGCGGGATTCTAGGGAGAGGGATCTCGAAATTGTTAGGGCGTACAAGGAGAAGAGGGAAAGGGGGCTGTAGGAGGAAGCAATGGCGGGGAAGGGGACCGTGGAGATGCTCGGAGAAGCGGTTAGGATGCGTAGGGTGAGGAGGGAATGATCCAGCCTGGGGTGCAAACACGGAAAAAGGAGTAGGAGGAGACAAGAGGAGGGGGGGGGGGTGCAATCGCAGTTTTGCACTCGCAATGTAACCATATTTTCATATCTGGAGCGTGGGCCGCCCGTGGGTGGGGTGTATATATGGGGCTTCTCACTTTTTGTAAATTATTTACCTAGCTCCAAAAAGCGTTATCCGCAGCAACTATTGGTGGTATTATTTGAAAAGGTCAAGTGATTGTTGGTGAAAAGGTACCACCACCGCATCATTCCCGAATCCACTAACCTCTTCCGGCGGTTGTGAGAACGGGGGGACGTATCCCGGTACGTTGCTTGTACTAGTATTCTCGGGGAGTGCGTGGGCAAGTCCCGACGACAGTGGGGCCGGCTGGAGATGGTGGCTTTGGCAATCTTTAGCTACGAGTTGGAATGTTGTCATGGGGTTCTCTCCTTTAGAGTATTCTATAATATTATTAAATTCGACGGGTTTTCCATATACTCCACTCCTTGGTCAACACGAGCCCGCTGTCGTCCGCTCAGCCAGAGCCAGCCCAGGGCCATTGCGATGCGTGGCTTGGATGTTGAAAAGCGCCGCACTTGGTGCTGAAGTGCCCGCACTCTTATGGCCGTATTGGTATACGTATGCGCTGGTGAGGACGCGCAAGCCTTCTCTTCTTTGCTCCTGTTTCCTCTTGTTCTCTCTCAGCCAGAGACCTTTCCTTCTTTCCTTCTTCCATTCTCACCTTATCATCTTTCTCTTCGCTCAATATACACATACAATTAAACCATAGTTATCATCGCTTAACACAACCTCAGCACATTCACTGGTGTCATTCCGCTCCATTGCGTAAAACACTCTTCGCCTATCATTACCTCCCTATCCATTATCTTCCGCATTGGATGTTGAAAATGGCAGTTAAGTACCCGTATCTCAGACTGGAGGCTACAGTGGTGTGCGTACCTCTCAGATGAGGACGCGTAAGCAGTGAAAAGTTTTCACCTTATTTCTCTCTTATTTCTTTTCTTTTCTTTTCTTCTCAACCTTCTCAACCCTCAAGTCGACAACGAACTCCACACCTCTTGTATGAAACTCTCCTCACTCCTTATTCTCTACTCTTCACACACATACAATACAAGGTTCCCTCATTACCATTAGAGCCAACTTAGTCCACTGCGTAAAACCCACCTTTCGGTCATTACTGTTGCAACGACAACCGGTTTTATCCTGTCTGTCGTCCTCAATTTCCAACATTGGAAAATAAGTGTTTGTCGAGTGATATTTTGTGACCCCGATGAATATAGTTATCAACGCAAGGAAGGGGTGGTGCCTGTAATAGATATTGAACCCTCCCATTCGGCATCCGAACTCATTGCTAAATGAACACGATGAATGGAGGACTATCCCTCCGCTTCCGAACACTTTCCCCGTCCTCAAATATTATTCTAGGCAGTAGGAATAGTCCACTGTAACTTTTGTCAACCTGCTCTAGGGCCTCTAATACCAAGGTTCGGATCTCTTTCATACTTTCTGTTGGGCTCTAACTTACGGGATTGCCTTTGGGCTCTGAGGGAATGTACTGGGTTTCTGGGAGTGAGCAAAAGCACAGAATTTTGGGAGGGGGTATGTGTGTAGCTTAGCCCCCACGAATAGTGGCTAAATTGGGTTTAGTAGGTGAGAAGTCAATGTTTTTCACTCGCGACGTGGTATAGAACCAACTACACCACGAAACCGCATTTCAACCTTGGCATCATGTCGATGTCATAATAGAGGTCACAGATAACAGCACCTTCCAACCTAAACATTGTCGTCATATTCAAGTGAAGGCTTGTAAGATTCCCATGTCAAGCAAGGGGGTATTTGGCCCGCCACTTCTGATTTAAGATCATGATTTGGGATCAGGTCTTGGCAACTTTAATGTAAATTATTACTTGGAAATTCTGACAGGTAAACGATTAATAGCTGTAATAATTGGAGTTACTCACCCGAGGAGGAAGTTGTTAATATTAGCTTCCTAATCGGGACTTTGTGCGGCCATTCCATATCACTAGCTTTGTGCAGACATGCCATATCACAGGTCACTGATGTCCACACCAGCATCCATGCCTGCCCCAACTACTGCGGTACCCTGGCCGATGCAGATTTCATTGAGGCAGATGCTGTTAGCTTGGTTGTCACGATCGTCACTGCCCATCTCGTACCCTCCATAATAGCCATGTCGCCTCTTGTCCTCGCCGTCCAGATTGGGACGTGGTTGTGATCTATTCTACTTGTATAGCTTCACCCAGCTCTAGGCTGGTGGGGGAGCAAGTCAATACATAATATATGAGGGTATGATAGTCTGTGCTTTCCTAGTCAAATAACATTTTAAACCTTTGAGTGTGTATCGGTAAAATATACAAGTATTGGGATGGTATCAGACCGTACTTTATAATAAGAGATATCACACGGCCACCAATACCTTTACTTAACCACCTCACCTAGGTTAACCGTTGAATTTGTAACCTTTTGGTTTTGACCAACCTCCTAATCATTAGATAGAGCTGATTGCAGGAAATGCAGCAACCTACGGTGATACCATGTTATACCAGACTGTAGAAGTATTTTTCTGGAAAGCCTCGATGAATATGAAGCATGGCACCTGTGTTGACCTCATACAAGGGGTGCCTGACTGACCCCCAGATAGGTGCCAGGCACCAATATGGGATATAGTCAACACCGATACAGGATGTGACGAGCTGGTGGAAAGGGCCTTGACCTGCTTATCACCCACGATCAAATAATCGAACCCTGTGTTGTAAAATCAGGCGAGATCACACCGTGTTCTTGAAACTTCTATAGTGAGAGAGGGAGAACGAGAATTAAGCTGCTTAATAGAACCAGGAACGGGCTCAGAGACCAGCTATCTACGCAGTGAAGTAGCGGCAGGCAGGAGCAGTAGAAATAGGGAATTAGAGCAGAGATTGTGGAAGACGGGAGAAACTAAAAGAAGAGAGTTGACCGAAGTATGACATGAAGAAACAATAAAACAAGTTAAGCTCGGACAGCCGTGAGACGAGGCTAACCAAAGCAGAAGACTGAGTCAGATCCAAATATGTCGAAGGCACATATCGGAAAGTACTATTCCAACACTCTAAATCCTCCATAGACTGAGTGACCCTCTGCAACTCTACGGGACTATCGAGGTATTGACCTCTGGTAACCCCCTCCGTTAGTAGCCAAAGTCCCCCAACAGCTGGGCAATGGGCTACATTACCCCCTCTGATATCTGGCGAATAGCTGGGTCTAGCAGTCTCTCCTGGAGCCTAATACGGTACCTCGGGGTATTTAGCGTGTGGACCAATTACTCCAGGTATTCTAACAGGCTGTGCCCTACCCTGGCCACAGGCTCCGCTAGTATGCTCCGTCTCCCGTCGGCAGCTTGGGGAGTATCCAGGGGGGTCATCCCAGGATATCGGAGATGGGCAGGAAGCCATTGATAACCTGCTTGCTGGAACAGATTGCGCATCCTCATGTTCCTGTAGCACACCTTTGCACTGTAGGCCTAAGCGAATATGCAGCTGAGTATGGACCCATGAAACCTGGTTCACTAAGGAAAATACCTCACTGGTCTATGGACTCTAATTAGCAAACATGGGGTAGTGATGAGGCTACCATGGAGGTGAAACCTAATACCACAGAGCTCGCCATTCAGTATTGTGCTTCCAGGAGATTAAAAGGCAGGAGAGCCACAGCACTGTGAAGAAAGATATGAGCAGGGTTCCGATAGTCCAACCGGTTAAGTCTTGGAGGCAGGACCAGACTGACCAGTCCTGAGCGATGCCGTGACTGGACTTGACCTAACTCGGGTGGTCCGGTCCAGTCCGAACTAGCTCCAGACCGGTCTTTATAAAATATTTCATGGTCATGTAATATTACTCACTTAGTGCACCGAAAAAGAAAAAAAAATCGACACTCATGAATCTTTTTTTACTGCCCCTAATTTAAGTGAAGCACTATTTCCATTCCGACCCTCCTGATATTCTACAGTATAATCCACAGAAGCAATAAGTTGTTTAATCAAGAAAATAATTATTTGAACTTAATAAACTGCGATAAAAATAGTAAATAGCAAATGGGATGCTAATTCGTTCAATGGGCTATGCATATTATATTGCATGGCGGACCTGGTCTGACCAGTCCTAGCCTAGTCAGGTCCAAAAATCTTGACCGCCTAGTCAGTCTAATTTCCACCTTTAGACTAGACTTGACTTTCCACCAGACTAGCTGGCCTAGTCCAGTCTTCGGCGGACTATTCAGAACACTGGATATGAGTTTAAATAACAGATATTGCGGATCTTTCCAACATGTTACGGGACTGCGGGACACATTCGACGGCTTGAGCAATAAAATACGGTACAGATATGGACGACGATAGAATGGTAGCGGTAGACATAAGATACAGTGATTGCACAACAACCTTTAGCTGAAGAAGGAAGATATGTATTTCGACCTTGACTAAAGGACACAAGTAAATAGGAAACCAAATATCACTTCCTGGTCCTTCCACCATTTACTACACATATCCGCCCTCCTCCACACATGTCTCCCTCTCCCTTCCAGACTTCCAGGCTAACAATAGAAAGACCCTCTCAAAGAACTCTCTCTGCTTCCTAGCCTTCACGCATCTGATACTTCGAGCTTGTTTCCTTCCAATGGCTACCATGTTTTCCAGCGACAAACAACAACGCTGGATTTGATGACCTCTTTCCCATACTCGTATCATTTACCGGATACTGGTACTTTCTGGCGACAATAGCCTTCTTCCAACAGCTGTAAGTGGTAATCCTCTAATGGCTATGGGTAAGGACAACAGAGAGTGACAGTGGAGAACGACAACAACAGCAAGTATACAGAGCAGCTACGGCCTCCAACATTAGCATGGGAATATGAAAGTGGAAGAAAATACCTGATAGAGAATAGATAGGTGTGGTAATAGTTGGAAGGATGAGATGATAGCCCCGTTGCGCTTTACATTTGTATTTAGCATTATGCCTACGCCATTAAAACTTTTGGATACTATTTCCTAGGGGATGGTATCCAAGAGAGTTTACCGCCAGGCTTATGGTATTAAAAAGAGGTTCTTGCCTGCGTGCATTGTGACGTATTGCGGGCCGGGTAATGGGGTTACCCTCATAGTAGTTTTCTTACTTAATCTCTCCACAAGCACCCATCCAAAGACAAATACAGCCTTGTACACCTCCAACCAACAACACAGCTGGGTGACTCTTCCCACCACTATCACAAATCAAACTTTTACCATCACCTCAGGTTCAACTGCGTTCATACGTTTGACAGCATGCAGGACCTCTATGATGAATTGTGGGGAAAACAGCTACAGGTCATTGAGGATTGCACATTCTCCATTCCCTATCCGTGAGATGGCTTCCACCTAGAATATAAGGCTGACCTTAAGGAGGTAGGAAATGATGCCTTTCCATATCCGGAATTCGTAAAAGGAAAGGAGGAGAAGGTGTTAAGGGTGCTCAAGGTTAGGTCAGAGCTTCCTTATAAAACGGATCAACTTCTTGTATGTCAAGAGTTTGAGACAATCGAATGCAATCTGTTGCAGGTGGTGTCGAAGAAATGGGCAAATGTGAACCCAAGGACTGGGAACCACAGGGGTAGCTTGAATCTCAATTTCAAAATAGCTGGTCAACCAAGTTTAGGTGCATAGTACATGTATTCTTTTCTAACCCCCACTCTGACTAATAAAAAGAAAAATCGTTTTTTTTTTTTTACTTCCTGGTGTGCAGGATTCTGGCTGGTCAACCCACTGCTTTTTGCTTCAATGACGGTGAGTACTATTTGTTTAATAGCAATTCCTGCAGCAGAGAGACTGATGCCAATTACCTGTTCCACCTCCCTAAAGATTAAAAGCATCGCCTTTGGATGCTGACCGATGGGGAACTTACTGATGAAAGATGGAATAAGGATAACCATGGTTAGTTTGTGGTACTGGCCGCCTCGCCGGCAAAGCTACAATGTTCGTGTAAGTGGAAAAAGGATAGGAATATTGCATCGTGCTACATTGGCAACTGGAGATGGGATGAGATTGCGACTACTTTCATGTACTAGTCCTTCTCCCCTACTAATCAAGGCATCAACTGACCAAACTGTTTTGTAATAGTCTAGAAGAGTTCAAGCCCCCAACTGCATGCCAAATCACAATGCTCTTCACAATCTTTACAAGTTTGGGCCTGATTTCCAGGACCTGCTTACAGTCGATCTCTGTGATAAGTGATAGTGTAACCAGTATGGGTACTTGGTTATTGGTTTTGTTTTATGTTTTGTTTTATGTTTTGTTTTAAGTATCGCTTAATACCTTTGATTAGTTTTGTTCATATTAGACATGAACAGATTTATGTATTTAAAGACCTCCTGATTCCACAATGGAAAAGGCAGACATCAACAGAATGTATTTAAATATACTTGGTTGAACAGTTACTTTTTTGTTCCTTAGTACATCCTTGAAGCCTCCTTTAGTTCTCAGCTCTCGCCTCCTCTCTGGTAGAGAAGGCCACCTGCCAACTATCATAATTATTACCGATTACATGACTAGCACCTTGCGAACACATTACATTTTTTTAACATTAGTATGTGGTTAAGAACCTGTCACCGAATTTAAACCTGATCAACCTATCCATATCCATCCCAAAACTCTAGTAGAGAGAAGCGGCAGAATCACAGTATATTCAGCTTTGTCTCAACACCAACATCAAGTCATTGATGACTAGGAGTGGGAAGTGAATCCCACAGAAACAACTTTCAGGAAAGAAAGAACCCTGACGCTCTGCTAAAGAGCCTGAAGAATCTGCAAACACGGAAGCCACACAATCTCCAGGAGATATTTCCCTAAAGCCAGCAAGGAAATCTACCCTCAAACCCCTAAACGACCCCGAACTAAGTAGTGAATCAAATATGGCTAGCACAGGAGGAGGAGGACCTTCTGGAAGTGGGAAATTAAAAGTAAGACCAGAAGAAGAAGAAGACCTCCACATACCCAACATACCTGGACTCAAGCTCCACCTACTGCCCAAGTTCACTGGAGAAGGAAAAGACCTCCAACCAGAAGCTTTTGACAGATGGGCAACATCACTTGCATACTCTCTCCTCCAAAGATAGTAGATGTGGAAAAACCTACATCAGAACTATAGCTGGGAGTGTTCTGCGAAGGAAAGACACCAGATACTTACCATCAATGCTATAAGGAATATGGTGGAAACCTGAAGCTAAGAGCTACTACAGTACTCGAATATTTCAAAGATTATTTCCAATGCTCTATGACAAACGACTTATTATTCAGGAAGTTCAATGAGCTTCAGCAAGTTAATGGAATGCAAGTCAAAAGAATCACGGATGTAACCACGGATCTCTTGATGTATAGGGACTAGATCAAAACAGAAAGCATCTCTGGTTATATCCTGAAGCAATGAGTCTATGATGCCATGCACCCTATCCTCCGACGAGAAGTGGAACCGATGGAAGAAGAAGAAAATGACATGGAAACAATAATCAAAAAAGCTGAACGAAACGATACTATACTCCACGAGACCAAGGCATACAAAACTCAGTCATAATTCCATAGTAATAGACAATCTTGATACAAACTCTCTAACAACTCTGAAGAAGAAACACCGTAAAGCTTTCAAGAAGAAAACAAAGTCCACCAAGAAAATAAGATGTCAGAAGGGTAAATGCTTTGAATGTGGAAAGACTGGACACATAGCAAAGAATTGCCTTACAAAGAAAGAAAAAGAAAAAGCTATCAAACAAGAGGCATCCACCAATAATATCGAAAGCAATAGTGATGTCACCCAACCTAGCAAGTATGAGGAGATCTACATTGGATATATCGATGTGGAATACAACATTATCTAACCACCGGCTACCTTCATACCTCACACTGCCCTTGAAAGTACTATCCTAATCAATAGACAAAAGGCCCAAGTTTTATTTGATACTGGCACAATTGGAAGAGATATGATCAGTAACACCTTTGTCTCCGTCCATAGACTCCCAATCCAAGATCTGAACCAGCCTATATCAATCAACATGGCAGTAAAGGGTTCACGATCCACAAGCCATAAGACTTGTAGCGCAATTATCAGACTTGGTTCTACTATTCTATCCCCTCAGGAGATGCTAGTAAGGAAAATAGTCAAATACGATGCCCTGATTGGAATGCTATTCCTAAACTGCCAAAAGCCTATAATCCAATGTGGGGAATCTACTATGGACTTCCCTGACCAGAGGGTGCGAGTCTCATGCAAACTAACAAGGGGAGTATACCGGGCCACAGTCAGTGAAGTAACTGCCCAATTCCTATTGCATGAGTACTCTGATATTTTCCCTGATCAGATTCCAGAAAAACTACCACCTGTGAGAGAGGTGAACCACTACATGCGTCTTCAAAACCCCTCTGATGTAAAAAACCAATGAACCTATTTCATCCCAGACGCATACAATATCCTACTATGTGACTGGGTAAACCAGCAACCAAGAAGTGGAGTCATCTACCCAGCAGAAGCACTAGGTGCCTCACCAATGTTGGTCTAACCTAAAGCAAATGGTAAGAGAATCTGCCACTTGGTTGACCTCAAACTATGAAATGAAAACACAGTTATAGATAGCTCTGCCAGCCCAAACCAATCCCAAATCCTAAATGTGGTAGGACAGGCTAGATATCTAAGCAAGATTGACCCAAGTGATGCCTATTTTCAGACAAGATTAGATCCAGAAAGTGAACGTTATAACAGTTTCAAAACAACCTTCGGAAGTTTCATTAGCCAAGTTATATTACAAGCTGATATGAATGCGGCCGCCACCTTTATGTGAATTATGGCAAACCTCCAAAGCGAATACCTCCACTATTTTGTATGGGTATACATCGATGACACCCTCATCCTCTCAAACTCTAAAGAAGAACATGCATACCATATAGGTTTAGTTTGTTCCAAACTAAGGAAAGCTAAATTCTACGCTAGCAGAAACAAATCAACCCTGTTTGCCAACAAGCTTGACATCCTGGAACATGTAATAGACAATGAAAGAATACATGCTGCCCTTGGAAAGATATCTTGCTTCATAGTATGGATAACACAATGGAATCAAAAGAAGCTCATGCTATTCTTGGGACTCGTCAACTACATCTCCTAGTTTCTACCACACCACGCCACTGTGACTGCCGCCCTTACAGATCTTACCTGTAATGCTAAATTTGTTTAGACCCACATGAATGACTAAGCCTTTACCTATATTAAAGAACTGATTAAGAATGCTAATATCATACAGCCTGTTGACTATAGTAAACCAGACCTAATATGGTCCATTACCGATGCTTTAGATGTTCGAGTTGGAGCATGGGTTGGACAAGGACCTTCTCATGAAATGGCAAGACTGGCAGCGTTGCACACCAGGAAGTTTACTAATTCACAGATGAACTATGGGACCACGGACAAGGAAGCCCTTGTATTAATCAATGCTCTTACCACATTCAACCACATTCTGATGGGCAATACCTTCACCACTATTACTGACCACCAGCCTCTCACTAACCTTAAGACGGAAAAGATCCTTGGAAGGAGAAGAACACAATGGATAGGAGAAATCAGCAAATACGATGCAAAAATAATCTATACCCCTGGAAGAACTAACTATTTAGCTAATGCTCTCTCCCACCTTTAAAAGAACCAAGCGCTCACAAACCCTTCTCTTGTTTATGACCATACAAGATAAAGCAAAAATATCAATAACGAGTGGAAAGACGATTGCACCCTCCACAGTACACCTCCTCAAGAGCTTGAACAAAGCAGACTCCACTGGTCCTACTGCTACCTCAATACCTGTCCCTTTCACCAGACTGAAATTAAATTTGGTAACAAATACCAGCAACTAGACTATACCTCTGTTGGAGATTCCAAAGTCATTAGCCTCGATACTGCTGAAGAGGAAGAAGAACACCAAATGATGGACGACACTGCTGAAGGAGCGATCCAACTCCTCCTTCCCCTGAATCTAGCTCCAAGGCAATACCTAGGTCTTAAACAACTCGAAGCAGCAGCATTCTGTCAATCAAGGACCTACCTACACCCTCCCCAGTCAACACGACCATCATTACCTCCCGTAGTCGATTTAAGACTACCATACAGCCGACCTTTGCAAGTATACAACAATGATACCATTGTTTCTGTCATGCTACCTACAATTCCAGAACCTCACTGACAGCTCTATGAAGCATTTGAAGAAGAAGAAGACCCTATCGAGCGGACAAGAGGATCTCCCATTGAAAATGAATGTAATGTCAGATCGACTACTGAGGAATTGACCTCATTCTTCTGAAGTCAGATAATACCATGCTATCACCACGATCCAATCTATTTCAAAGCTATGGACTGCTCCAGGCATTGAGATCTCACCCCATATAACATATCCAATGGAATAGTCTATACCAGTACCCGGTATAGTGAACATTGCCTATACATACCGGAAGGCCATGTATTCAATGGAATGACTATTAGGAAATATGTCATTATCGAAATCCAGAACAATGGACACCATAATGCCGACCGCAACCTCCAATAAGCCTCAGAATATGTTGACTGGCTGGAAATGAGCAAGGACCTCCTCGATTTTGTTAAACAATGTGAAACCTGCCAGGTAAATAAGGAACGAATACAACTACCTGAAGGGAAGGCCCAGACCCTCCAGCTGTCCTGCGAAATATTTGAATCCTTCACTATCGATTTTGCAGGACCTTTTAATAAGTCAGCCTGTTATGATACTATCTTGGTAGCTGTGAATTGACTTTCAAGATATAAATGACTTACACCAATGATAGTCACCGACTCCTTTAAAGACACATTGAGTAACCTCTCACCATACCTATTTACCCCCCATAGATACAAATTATCTATTGTCAGTAATGCTGATCCCTGCTTCACAGACTGATTCTGGAAATAGACCTAGACTTCCCATGGAATCAATCATATTATAGCCGCTCCTGGACATCATGTAACTGATAGCCAAGTGGAACAAAAGATCTATGAAGTCAAGACCAGAATTAGGAACATGATAAACAAACGACAGACCAACTGGAAACCAGCCCTGACTGAGCTCGCCACATGCATCAATGCCGAATATTCAGACACCTTGGGAATGTCTCCGTACAAGGCAATTTTCGGCTACCAATACCCTCTCCTACCCACAATCCTGTTTAAGAACTCCTCAATTCCTGCCTCAGATGACCATTTAAACTGCCATCAAGCTATCCAGAATAATACCTTCTAAGCGGTTAAAGCTGCCTGATTCTGGAGTACAACTACCACTCAGAAGCAACGATGCAAGCATATTCCTATTCCACTAGGTGATATGCTTATAGTGCATGGAAAATGTTTCTTACCAATGTCAGATGCAGCAAGAAACTACAACACCGATGGTAAGCACCCTGCAAGGTTTTGTCCTTTGATGAGCATACAGAAAACTACACTGTCTAGATGGATGGACATATGTAGAACTGCAATACTGCCCTTTTCCATGACTCTGCTATCAAGTGATTCTACATAAATGATAACTCCAAATTCCCTAGAAGAACCTACTATTGACCTGCACCTATCATCATCGACAAGAAGGATAAATGGGAAGTTGAATAAATCCGAGACCACCGCCTTTGGTATGGGAATGATAAGTTCTGGTGAAATGGAAAGGATACCCAACGAGCGAAAACAGCTGGGAACTACTAGAAGGACTGGAGCACACTGTGGATCTGGTGAACAAATGGTGAAATGACAACATACTAAACGAATCCCTCCTACCAACGATAAACTACATCACAAAGTATTGGACACTAACAATGCCAGAAACCGAGTGTTGGCAGATGGAACTTGAGGCAAGAGATGGCTTTTAGGCATCATAATTTGAGTTGGAGTTTGAAAGCAGGGATGAGGAAAATCAGGCTCTGGATCAATCCCTTGACAACCTTATTTAATCACCATTCACTATCTGAATTCCATAACAATGTCAAACTATGTGGAGTTCAATGTGAGGCTGCGACAACAGATTGCTGGACTGTTGTTGAACAGTGATGTTATCTAACCTGAAGACTACTTCGATATCCTTTGGGCAGACTATTGCCCTGACTGCAATAATGCTTGGGTTGATGTACAGCATGAATATGGTATTCGTGACTACTGTGACCTACATTTCTTTGAGTCTTCTTGTTTTCTTAAGATTTCTTCTTGTTCCTGGTATGACACTTATGATGAAGAGCTGATAGGGGAGACAGAGGCCTTAGTTTCTCAGACTCCACTTTTGACGATTATTAGGTTTTGTTTGTTTAAACAGTTGTTTTGTTTTGGGGAATGTAACCGGAATGGGTACTTGGTTATTGGTTTTGTTTTATGTTTTGTTTTATCTTTTGTTTTAAGTATCGCTTTGATACTTGGTTTGTTTTAAGTATCATTTGATACTTGGTTTTGTTTTCCATTTTGTTTTAAGTATCACTTTAATACATAGTTTGTTTTAAGTATCGTTTAATACTTGGTTGGTTTCAAGTATTGTTTGATACATGGTTTAGTTTAAGTATCGTTTGATACTTGATTTGTTTTAAGAATCGTTAGATACTTAGTTTGGTTTAAGTATCCTTTAATACTTGGTTTGTTTTAAGTATCGTTTGATACTTGGTTTTGTTTTCTGTTTTGTTTTAAGTATCGCTTTGATACTCGGTTTGTTTCAAGTATTATTTTATACTTGTTTTCTTTTAAGTATTATTTGATACTTGGTTTTGTTTTCTGTTTTGTTTTAAGTATCACTTTGATTCTTATTTTGTTTTAAGTATCGTTTGATACTTGATTTTGTTTTCTGTTTTGTTTTAAGTATCCCTTTGATACATGGTTTGTTTTAAGTATCATTTAATACTTGGTTGGTCTCAAGTATCGTTTGATACATGGTTTAGTTTAAGTATCATTTGATACTTGATTTGTTTTAAGAATCGTTAGATACTTAGTTTGGTTTAAGTATCCTTCAATACTTGGTTTGTTTTAAGTATCATTTGATACTTGGTTTTGTTTTCCGTTTTGTTTTAAGTATCGCTTTGATACTTGGTTTGTTTCAAGTATTGTTTTATACTTGTTTTCTTTTAAGTATTATTTGATACTTGGTTTTGTTTTATGTTTTGTTTTAAGCATTACTTTGATTCTTGTTTTGTTTTAAGTTTTGTTTGATACTTAAATAGTTTTACCAAAGAGTATCACTTAATACCTTTGATTAGTTTTGTTCATGCTAAACATGAACAGATTTATGTATTTAAAGACTCCCTGATTCCACGATGGAAAAGGCAGACTTCGACAGACTGCATTTCAATACACTTGGTTGAAGGGTTACTTCTTTGTTCCTCAGTACACCCTCCAAGCCTTCTTTAGTTCTCAGCTCTCGCCTCCTCTCTGGTAGAGCAGGCTACCTGCCAACTATCATACTTATTCCCAATCACATGACTAGCCCCTTGCAATTACATTACAGACAGTGACTATCAGTGTACCCTCAATGAATACTAGGATGAAATAGATGGTACAATAGATACGTTCATTGCACAGGGGAGTTTCCAGACAGTTGAGAGCAGTCAGTAGACATAGCGTGTTCCGTGCGCGGTTTCTAGGCCCCC